>NC_041230.1:25236537-25276209 GCF_002837175.3 Physeter macrocephalus | reverse complement strand
CCGCCACGGGAGAGGCCACAACAGTGAGAGGCCTGCGTACCACAAAAAAAAAAAAAAAAAAAAAAGCAATAGATATGGTTGTTTTATTTAGATGGCTTTTTATTTTTAAAGTTAGCTATCAAATATTGGTCCCCTCAAAAAATTGTCTTGGAAATATTACTGGTCCATGAAATCCCCAAATCTGGTAATCACCACTGAATTCTGCTGCTGGAAAGACCCTCCTAAACTTTAGCTGGGATACGGTTACAACCATGCCTCAGAAGCCTTCAAAATGTAGCTGACCTGGGTTTTCTGAGACCTCAAGCTGATACAATTTTGGGAGTCTCTTTAACATAAATAATACAAAATTAGGAATACAAAATAACATTTGGAAGTGAATACACTTTTAGTATGAGAAAAGAACTCATTACAAATGACAAGTCAAAAAGCTGACACCACAAACATCACGGAATCCAGAAAAATAACATAATGTTTTCATTAATGAACTGATTGAACCACCCCGTCACATTTTCCTCCTTATATTCTTTGTCTGCATACACTTTGATTGCCTCTCCATATGACAAAGATATTATAATATCATGTTCAATAGAGAGAACACAAGATAATTCAGTTTCTCCTTTAGGATGATTGTTGGAAATTTATGTTTTGTTATTGATGGTGGGTGACTTTACACACGGGTAGACTTGCTGTTTGTAGAACTGCTTTGGGTTTGTGCCTTTGTCTGATAAACTGTTTCTTGAGATTCCATCAACAAAGGTACATTTATCAATGTAGTCTCTGTACTCTTGAATATATTCCCGATGGGAGAGAAGTTCTGTTGTGATCAGGTGTCAATGAGAACTAAACTTCTGCTTATGAGTTTACACATCAGATGTTGGGAGAATTGTCTAAAGACTAGCTTCTGGTTCTGTATATTTCACACTTTGTTAAATTCTTTACAGAGTTCCAGACCTGGACTCCATAGGACATATTCATATTCCCATTGGACCTCCAGCCATGCATCTTTGGGTCACAGTGCTGGGTGGTGAGCTGCAGGAACCATTCCTACACAGGGACAGCTAGTCATGAAAGTGACTGTGATTCACATAAATATATCTCAGTAACCCCCATCTAGGTGTATCCCTAAGATAATTTCCTCTTATCCAGCTCCTCCAAATACCTGTAGCCTCTCTAAAGACCCAGAACAGAGGGAAATGTGATGGACAAGTCAGAATGGAAAGAGACAATAGTCTTAACCGATTGTGGCTAAAATATCTTACTTTTTCAGGTTATACCAAAACCTACGACTTTCTGAGTACATTAACTTCAGTAAGTTTGACTCTGCCCTGACTGCCTCTCTGATCTCACCTCCCACAACTTTTCTCCCCCATCATTCATTCTCTTCCAGGCACATTGACCTGCTTCTTTTTCCTCAAGTATGCCAGGAGTTCTCTGCCTCAGGGCCTTTGCACTTGCTGTTCGTTCTGCCTTGAACACTTTTCTCAGATATCCACACTTGGCTTACATCCTCACTTCCTTCAGCTTTCTGCTCATATGCCAGCTTCTCACCATTCTATATAAAATAGGACTTCTAGGAAATGCAGAGTCCCCAAGTCTAATGAGATACCAAGCACAGACTCAAGGATTCCTAAGACCCCAGCATCTAAACAGGAGCATGTCAATTCCACCAGCTCCTTCAGTTAGTTTCAAGCTGACAGAAAATAACCTTTCTTGGAATGACACTGTAATCTATGCATGATTTTCAATAAATGTTTTCTAGATTGCCAATAAACAATTAAAAATAAAAGAGTACTCCTACCCTCTGCACCTTACTTTATTTTTTCTTTGTAGCACCACCCCTGACATAGCATATATTTGCTCATTTGTTTATTGTATTGTCTCCTTTTTATTAGAATTTAAGGTCTAAGAGCAGGGACTTTTTTGTTGTTCACTACTGTGTCC
Source organism: Physeter macrocephalus (assembly GCF_002837175.3). NCBI lineage: Eukaryota > Metazoa > Chordata > Mammalia > Artiodactyla > Physeteridae > Physeter > Physeter macrocephalus. The sequence continues at coordinate 25,274,268 of NC_041230.1, read as the reverse complement.
CAGCACCTAGATTTGTCCCAAGTAATTGCTCAATAAATATTTATTGAATAAATGAAGTACAACTGGAAATCACTGAAGAATTTTACACAGGAGAAACGTGATGCTTTCCTGGGTCTGCCAAAAGAAATTACTCTCTCACTTACATTTCTCCCCAAACATCTTTTTCTATAATATTCCTTGAATTATAATCACCCATCAGTCTAGTTTTCTCTACTAGATTGTAGAGGACAGGGAGTATGTCTAATTCATCAACAGACCTCTACCCACATGTATTTCAGAATTAATGTTGGCAGAATTAAATGGAATCTACTTTGCACAAGAATTCTTGAACTGGCTGTGTTTGGTTTTCTCAACTAACTAGATTATAAGCTGTCTCTGAGGAGGGGAAATTTCCCTGGCCATTTATATCCTCTCAGCATCTCTTAGCAACCAATACATTGTGCTTCTTAAATAGGGTTCAACCGCTGTGTTTCTGCCAATATAATTTCTGTACTTAGTGTCTCCCAGGTCTCCATTATAATGGATTCCTAAGCAAAATTCCTGTATCTATTAGGATACTTTCAGTTTCTATTAATCAAAACCCAATTAAAAGCAGCTTAAACAAGTAAAAGTTGGCAAAAGGATTAGTGGTAGGTTGGCTTCAGGAATGTGCCTTAACTACACCTTTCAGCTCTGCCATTCCAGTTTGTCTCCTCATGGTCACAAGATGGCTGCAGTGGTTCTGAGTAGCACATTCTCAAACAGTGATATCCAGAGGCAGGAGAAGGAACTCTTCCTTCTCAGACATCTCTTAAATGAAAGGAAAACCTTCCCCTGGAGCTCTGCAGTGCATTTCCCTTCACTTCTCACTGGCTAGAATTGCAACACGTGTCCTTGCCTAAACTAATTGGATTAGGGAAATGGAATTGTTTTGATTGGCTGATGTCAATGGAGATTCACTTCCCCTGGGATGGTGGAGGGGCTCTGTCTTCAGTGCAGAGCCACACAGAAGGTTGGAACTCTAACAGCCAGGATGAAGGGGGACAGGATGGAAGAATGGATTTGGGTTAGCACCAAGAGTGTCTGCCTCAGCTTCTACATGCTAGTCCCCCAACCTGGCTTAGTTCAAAGGCCTGAAAAATTGGAGGTCTACAGATACCTCTTCCCACCCAAAAACTAGGGTCATGCTACTTTTCCAAATCAATCTCCTAAATAAAAAACGAACTAAACTAAATACCAAGCTTATGACTTAGTTAGAAACAAACCCAGGGCAACTATCAATTAATTTGAATTAACACTGAGCATCGAGCAAGTTTCTTTATCTCTCTGTGCCTCAGTTTCCTCATCTCTGAGATGAGGATAGTAACAGTACCTAACATATGGGGTTGATGTAAAGATTAAATCAATTATTATGCAGTCAATTCTCATTACTGGTAGATTCTGTATTTGCAAATTTGCCTACTCACTAAATTTATTTGTAACCTCAATATAAATACTTGCGGCAATTTTGTGGTCATTCACGGACACGCAGGAAAAAAATTTAAGTTGCTCAAAGTACATGTTCCCAGGAGAGGTTGGACAAGGCAACACTGCCTTCTTGTTTCAGCTCTCATATTGTAAACAAGGGTTCTTTTCACGGTCTGTTTAGTGCCATTTTTTTTTTTTTTTAGCATTTTTGTTCTTTTTTTTTTGGTGATTTCACTGATTAAAATGGCCCTCAGGCATAGTGATGAAGTTTAGTGTTCCTGAGTACGGGGAGACTGTGATGTCCTTTACGGAGAAATTACATGTGTTAGATAAGCTTCATTCAGGCATGAGCTACAGTGCTGTTGGCCGTGAGTTCAATGTAAATGATTGAACAATATATGCTAAATAAGGTGTTTTTAAACACAAACATACATAAAACAAGGTTTTATATCGATCAATGGACAAAAATGTGACCAGAGACTCACAGGAAACTAACCCTGTATTTCCCCTAGGAGCCGTGGCTTGGAATTAATTAATTCAGCGTTTGTAGGGCCTTTATAGAACATGACTACCATGAATAACGAGGATCAACCATATTTAAATTGTTGAGGATAGCTTCTGTCATGTAGCAAAAACTATATAATTGTTAGTTTTAATGTTAACCAATATAATAATAATATTCTCTAAACTAGAGCAGGAATTCCCTGGCAGTCCAGTGGTTAGGACTCTGCACTTTCACTGTCGAGGGCCCGGGTTTGATCCCTGGTCGGGGAATTAAGATCCCAAAAGCCGTGTGGCATGGCCAAAAAACAATCAAACAAACAAACAACCCCCCCCCCCAGAAAAAAAAAAACCCTAGAACAATATTAGAACCTTAGAATATTCTCTGAAGTAAATGTGAACTGAGTCTATATTTCATTCCATTTAATGTATGTCCCTGTCAAGGTAAATAAATAAACACAAAACAACCACACACACAGCTGGCTCCACAGCCAGAGAGCTGGGAGCCAAAGGATTCAATATCAGTCAAAGCCCACAAGGGTGACAACAGCAAAGCCACAAGGGGCTCGAGGCAAGAGGTATTAAACTTCAGAAGCTGCAGAATTCCAGTTCCACAGCATGACCACCCATGAAGGAGTGAGAGCACAGTCTCCACTAACACTTCCCCTTGGCTCAGGTCAGTGTGTCCCAGCCCCAGCTGACAGCAGAGGAACTCAGGCCCCAGCATTTGCGGAAGGAGGGTTGCAGGGCTCGCTCCAGCCACATCTATTTGTAGGCACTCAGAACCATCCTCTCAATCTCATTCTTTTCCCTGAGAGTCTGAGTAGGGGGAATTAGAATTGAAGTTCTATTTGAATTTCGCCTTTATGAGTAATGAAAAGGGTAGAAGAAATTCCTAGCTGGGCTTTAGGGGAAAGGAGTGGATGATGCCATTACCTATACTCTTAGCTTTTAATATTACCATGACACAACAGTTTCAAATCTATGTATAGAGCAGCCTATTCAAAGCCATTTAGAATATAGTGTAACAATGCCAAAATAATTTCAGTGTAAGTCTTTGATCTCCTCATTATAATGCCATTACCATACCATGATTAGCTAAGATTACAGTGACAAATCAATTTTAATTGAAGTCTTTGGAGATGCCATTTATAATGCTATTATCATGTGAATTTGCAATGGAAAAGTTACTTGAGTAAGCTTGTTGAAACAGAGCTATAATACCACTATAATGGAAAATTTTGATGGCAAAATTATCCCAAGTCTATAGGGACTGGGGATGATCATATAAAAAATAGACCATGAAAAATATGCCCCCCAAACCCCCCCAGTAGTAAATCATGCTATGGATAGTATCTACAGATCAAAGAATATCTTTCTCATTGAATGAGTTCATAAAAATCATAGACTCCTGAAGCAGATAAAAGGCTCTCATTTTACAGATGAGAAACCAGACACAAAGGGAGGAGGTGTGACTTGCCCAAGGCCATGCAGTGAGTGCCAGACCCTGGACTTAACCCCAGGTTCTCTGACTTTTAGTCTTCAGGTCTTTGACTCCTTGACAAAACTTCGGTGGCCCTGACTCTACAATGTCTTTTAGGAGCAGGACTCCAGAAAAACAGACAGATGGTAAGATCAGTATCAGATCTAGCCTCTGGTTAGGCTAGAACCAGAGGAAGATTTCCAGATTGTGGTGGTGCTGTGAGATACTCATTTTGGACTAGAAGAATCTTGTAGAATTTTCAATATATGGTGATTCCAGGACTCCCAGTGTCAGGAAGTTGGCCACACAGAAGTTGGGATTTCATCCTGGTTCCATGCTTTTCTATGAGAGAATGCTTCTTTCCTGGAAGAGAAATTTAAACTCTTCCAGCTTTGACTAGATGAAGACAGAAAGGAAAAAAGATCACATTGCACCAAGGAGTTGCTTCATTCAGGCAACAGAGGACTTGGTGAACATAAAAAATCAGACTAGTTGTTTGATCAAAGAGGGTGTTTAAATTAATCACCCTGGGAAGCCACTGCCTCAAGTTAGCTTCTTGTTAGAGGGTCTTTCATTCCCAGAACATGTCTTGTGGTGATTCCTCTTACCTTAATTTGTCCAAAACATAGCCAGCCTCCTATCATTTGAAAAATCTTCCTCTCTTCCTAGGTTATGGCATCTCTTTGCTCTCATTTTACCCCTTCTACCCTGGCCCACTTTTTTTTTTTTTTTTTTTTTTTTGCGGTACGCGGGCCTCTCACTGTTGTGGCCTCTCCCGTTGCGGAGCACAGGCTCCGGACGCACAGGCTCAGCTGCCATGGCTCACGGGCCCAGCCGCTCCGCGGCACGTGGGATCCTCCCAGACCGGGGCGTGAACCCGGTTCCCCTGCATCGGCAGGCGGACGCGCAAACACTGCGCCACCAGGGAAGCCCTGGCCCACTTTTTAGTGGAAGGAACAAGACTGTGCAGAGGGAACTCTTTCTCTCCCCCATATCCTATCTCTTCCTTGGACTAGTCTACCGTGGGCCAGATGTTCTGGCCCATTTGCTCTGAAAGTGTTCATTCCTTACAATGAGCAGCTTACATTTCCGGAGGGCTTGCATGTGCCACGTACAGCGCTAATGACTTTATTTCGCAAATCTGGCAGTCGTTATTACAACGTATGAACCTGGAGCTTTGTAGAGTCATTTATCCAGGATCACTCTTGCAGCTAGAAGATGACCTTGGTTTGTTGGATCCCGGAGCCTAAGCTCTTCACCACTCGGTGAAGGCAGTTTAGCTTAGCATAGTGGCTGAGCAGACAGCCTCCGGAGCCACACAACTGCGTTCACATCTTGGCTGTGCCACTTACTAGCTCTGTTACATTGAGCAAGTTACTTAACTTCCATGTGCCTCAGTTTCCTCGTTGTGGACATGAGACTATAATAAGAACTTAGCTCAATGTGTGGTTGTAAAATTATTACGTGTGCTGCGCTTAGAATAGTGCCTGATGACCAGACACCGTAAGTCTGTAAGTGATAGCTTTTTGCTGCTTTCCTTTTCAGTGACATGACCAAGTTCTCCCGATCCTGTCCGTCCTGGGTAAGGATGAGAGGGGAGACACAGTAAACTGGTGATTTTACGTGAATGTGCTCTCCTAAGCCAAGTGTGGATGTATGCATTTGACTCAGGTGGACAATTTAAGGAGGAAAGCTGGACCTTAGGGAGGCACCTCGCTGCTTTTGGCCTGCAGATGCCAATCTTGAAGAAGCAGGATTTAAGAGGATGAAATCAGTGACTATCCTCAAGCGGGATGAAAATCAGTTTCATAAAGTCAAGGCCAAAATGTTAGTGTGCATTCCTGGCTGTGGGAAAAGTGGTATAGCTAATTATCCTTGGAGGAGTGGCAGTCTGTTGAGCTTTAGACAATCTCAGTAAAATTCTTGAGGCCCCTGTCCAGCAGGCCACGGGCTGAACAATGGCTCAGGAATGTCAGAATTCTATGTTCTCATCCTTGCTCTGCTACTGACCTGTTCTGTGATCGTAGGCCTTTAATCCCCGCCCCCCCCCCCCATGCCTCTACTTCTCTCCTGCCAAATACCAGTGGTCTCCCTGGGTGATCCGGAGGGATAACCAATAAAAAGGATTAGGGACAAGAACCACCATCCAGATTGTTAATAAAAGTGGTATTTTGTACTCAATTATTTGCATCTAAACCCTTTATATTCTCAGTTTGGCATCCCCCATCCTCTCTCTTTTTTATTCTTGGACTTTTCTCCCCATCCCCCATGGAGAAGCAAAACACGATATATATGGTACAGTATCTTGCAGCGAAATGACAATCTGGATGAAGGGGAATTGGCCGTGCTGTGACATTTCAAGCAGTTGCTGTCCGAGGGAGAAATTCACCTAAGGGATGTCCCCAGCCCAGCAAACAAAGAAGCAGTAGAGAAAATGCCACAGCAGCTCTGGGTCTCTCAATGTGACTTGAGTGTTGCTGTCTGTATTAGGTTGGCCAGTGCCTGAGCAAAGGTGATACAGAGATTCTGAATGCCAAGAAAAATAATAAAACTGCCAGTGTGTTGGAAATTCAAGTAAATCCAAGAGCATAAATAATGAACACAACACTGATTGAAATAAATGATGTACTTTGCTTTAGAAATGTTATTTGAGTAACAGATATTGTACTTTGTCAGGCTACGGTTTCAAATGCATTCGATTATACATTTTCATGTTGCCCCCCACCCACCCCCCACCAAACAGTCTTTCAAATCAGTATAAATTGCTGTATGTAGCAGGCATGTCTTGCTCTTTAGCTGCCATGACAACAGGATACAACAGAAATGCATTTTCATAACAATTGCTGGCAATGCTTAGTATCACTGTTACTTTGTGTCAGGGAATGGCTGGCTTTGGGAAGAAAACAGCACTGTTTGCTTTAACTTGAAAGCTTTAGTTGTAATAATTGAAAAAATAGGTAGAGAAATTGTTGTTTAGGGGAAAAGTAGGTAGAGGGAGGTAAAGTCTGGGGTAGGGGGTGAGGAGAGAGAGCAACAGAGAGGGAGAGAGAGAGCAACAGAGAGAGAGAGAGAGATCTCTCTGCTTGGAAAGAGGGTTACACCCGTGGGACCATAGTGTAAAGCTAACCTAGAAAGTATGTAATTGGGTAATCAGATCAGCAAATTGAGTCAAATGATATGATTTAAAGTGATATAATCAGTTTTCACAAACCAGGAGAAATATGTATGTGTTTCCTTTCCCTGTCTATTTGTTTTAACCTAAATCTTCTAAAATAGCCCAGAGAGAGCAAATCTGAGGAATTTTAGAAAAGAACACATTTTGGGGAGACAATATACATTAAAAAAATTCCAGGCAAACATGTGCTTCAGCAAAAAGGCAGTGTGAGGGCTTTTTTCTCCTAGTTCTCTGAAATCCATGATATCTCACAACTAGTGGTGAAATGGAGAAGGACCCCATGGTCCTTGCCCCACCCACTGCCCATGTCCTCAGGCTGCCTTTTGTCTGTAGAAAAACTTTCGCCAAAGAATAAGTTTAAATCAGAGAAGTGAGAAAATGCAGAAACAAAGGAAAACAGTCAAGTGTGACCAAATAATAATAGTTTAGCCATTAAGCAAAGTCAAGGACGTTTAGTTGCTCCTCAAGTGCTATAGATATTCTGAGCCATAGCCTTTGAGCAGTCTTATAGATATGGAAACCCCCAAGAGGTGGAAGAAGTTAACTGCATGATGACCAGACTGTTGCCATGACATAAGCTGCCACAATCTGAAAACCGGCCTCAAAGAAATGGGAAACAAACCAGCCCTGGAACTAAAGACTAGCTGTACTTAAAGCAATCAAGATGATGCTGATCAGACCACTGCATGACCAATTTCAAGATGAATGTCAGAGCTGACTGTGCTGTTTGTGCATGTACCACCCCCCCACCCCCCCGTCTATAAAAAGCTCTTGTCCACTGATTGTCAGGGGGGGAGTTGACCTTTGGTCTGCCCGCCCCGCCCCGCCCCGCCACCAATTGCTGGCCTCTGAAATAAAGCAAAGCTTCCTTTCTACCAACTTTGCCTCTTTATTGGCTTTTGAGCAGTGACCCGCACTTTTGGTAACAGTTTTGTGCCACCCAACATGAGGCTGCACTCTCACGAGATTTGGCTCCCGGTTTTCCAGAATAGAGCCGCTGGCCATGACGATGCACCAAGATGGCTGCGATGAGCCGGCTGCTTGTGTCTAGCTGGCCCCGAGAGGGAGGTGTGGGGGGACGTTCCGAGCAGCTGCCAAAACCATTTGTTTTGGGGATCCTCCCTGTTTCCCCCCTGCTCAGCACTGGCTGCCAACTGACGCTTTTCCTTGGTGGAAAGGAAACATGCGTGTGGACGAGCTGACGAGCTCCAAGACCGAGTAAGTCCATCAGTGTGCACCCGGGCAAACTTCTCTTTTGAGCACGAAGTGCTATTTGGGCGTTTTACCAGTTGGTTCTGACGTGTGTCTGACGTCGAGGACCGTTTGTGTTGGGGAAACGTTCGTCTGGGACTCTGTATAGGTCATCCTCCGTATCGGATGACCTGCGTATCGGATGACCTCCGTATCGGTCATCCAGTTCTGTCTTCTGGTGTGTGAATGTGTATTCCATTTGTGTGATTGGTATCTTTGCTGTCTTTTGTAAAATGGGAAATTCAGGTTCAATTCATTAGAAAAATTTTAACTATGAAATTATGACTAAAGAAAAAGAAAGATGATTTTTTTAGAAACAATTTATGGCAACAGTATTCTTCAGACTCCAGAGAAAATTTGTTAAGATGAAACTCTTTTGAAACTCCAAAACTGGTTCTTTTTGTATATGCAGTTAAAGAAAGCTAACTTGAAAAAATACTGTTTTCAGAATTCTGACCCTGAGAGAACAAAAATATGCCTAAGAGAAAGCTTGAAGTTAACTCCTATCATGTCCTTAAAATACAAACGCAGCCCACTTTGTCTGAGACTTCAGCCTTGGGTTAATAAGTAGAGCTTCAAAAGATATTTGGGTTCATTAAACATGCATCTTGCACCACGTTAAAGAGAAACTGTGCTATGAAAAAATGTATGTTTTTAGAGGTTATGGAATATGTTCTTAAGTTTCCCAATCAGAAATGCTGGTATAAACAGTTCAATGACTTGTTTCTTGGTTTTGTTAGGTCTTTTAAAGGTTAAAAATTGTAATATGTAATTAAAGCTACTAAAATGATATGGGAAACATTTCAGTGTGTAAAGCAAGTAAGATATGTATTGCTGGTGAGAGAAGGTATAAGGACTGGAGATTTTTTGCTGTGTTGGGTTTTCGTTTCTGTGCGAGGGCTTTCTCTAGTTGTGGCAAGTGGGGACCACTCTTCATCGCGGTGCGCGGGCCTCTCACTATCGCGGCCTCTCTTGTTGCGGAGCACAGGCTCCAGACGCGCAGGCTCAGTAGTTGTGGCTCACGGGCCTAGTTGCTCCGCGGCATGTGGGATCTTCCCAGACCAGGGCTCAAACCCGTGTCCCCTGCATTAGCAGGCAGATTCTCAACCACTGCGCCACCAGGGAAGCCCTGGAGATATTTTTATTGAGGAAAAAAAGAATAATTTTGTCCTAGAGCTGCTTGCTTATGTGTGGGGAAAATAAGGGACAAATTAATATGGATCCAGAAAGTGATAAAAGGTTTGTGAAAAAGGAACTTTGAGAAAAGAATTTTGTACGTTGTCAGGATTAAGATTACATTGAATTTAATTAGATAAATGAATTTTGTTATTAATAGTAAGCTGGTACAAGACTGGAATTTGGTTTTCTCTCTCTGTTAAGAGAACAAAGTTTTCCTGGAATATTGAACTGCTTTTGATAACAGATTATAAGTTTCCTCTCTAGCTTACTTTGAGCATTCCAGAAGGCCCTGAGGCATCTCAGAAGAAATATTAAGGTAACTAGGATTATTTGGTACATTAAATTACATGGAAACATTGTCAAATAATAATGATAAGCATTCTTAGGTTATACTGTATGGGTAAATATCATTAATATAAGTGTTCTAGAAGTTACATGAAGTTTCTAAAATTTGAATATGTCGTCAGTCATACTTCTAGTTATAAACTGTCTAGTGAAGTTGTCACAGAGTATAACTACTTGTGATGTGTGTCACTGCTGGCTTTAAGTCTACTGCTTGAAGCACACATAGAATGTGCCTCCGAAATGAAGCAAACTTTCCTTTCCGTCAGCCTTGCCTCTCTGTTGGCTTTTGAGTGGCAAGCAGCCGGACCCCTGCTTTTGGTAACAGTGGCACCATGGTAAAAGGGGGATGTGTAGCCTGGTGGTTAAGGGAGTAAGTGTAGCCCTATGGCAGGCAGAACAGGGTTTATACCCTGGATCTGCTCTACCCCAAGTTGGAGAGGTTAGTTACTCTCCATCTCAGTTTCTTTATTTTAAAATTAGGCTTAATGAGTTCATTGGGTTTGGGGAGGGTTAAATGAGATAAGGCATGAAAAGGAGCTATTAAAGGACCTGCCACGTAATGAATGTTCCAAACGTGGCTGCCATCACTAGTATGCTGCAGGATACTCTGACCGATAAAGAAAATCTGGATGACTCTATTATTTCCTGCATCAAGCTCGTAATGTCTTTAGTGGTTGTTTTCAGAGTTTATAGAGGAATTAGATGACACTCAGATCACTGATGTCTAACAGTTCTTGGATCAGTCATGGACCTGGCAGAAAACAGAATTTCCTCCAAAAGGATTTAACTAGGAAGGAGTTCTAGGAAGGGACTATTTACAGAGGTGTGGCAAGAGTTAAGGGACCGGTAAATGATGCTGAGGCCTCTAGGTATCAGTAACAGTGGGAAGGAGGAAGAAGTAAGAGGAAAAAAGAAAATGACTAGAATCAGGGAGACTTGGAGCCATAGAGGAAAGGTAACTGTTGCCAGCGGCACAGCTCTGCGGCAGGGGAAACCAGGAAGAAATACCCTGACTTTTTCGCCTCTCACCAGCTGATCTCCTGCTGGTGCCTCTCATTGGCTGCCTCTCACTGGAAGCCAGAGGACAAGGAATTGGCGTGATGCAGACCGTAGGGATCAGATCCTTGGAAGCACGACGGGGGTGGTGGTGGCAAGGAATGGATCCTTGGAGGCAAATGGAAATGAGAGCCTCCAGCAAACACAGGCACATCTGGGAGATACTGCGGGTTCTGTGCAGACCAGACCATCGCGATACAGCAAATATTGCAATAAGGCAAGTGGAACGAATTATTTGGTTTCCCAGTGCCTATAAAAGTTATGATTCCACTATGCTCTAGTCTATTAAGTGGGCAATAGCATTATGTCTAAAAACTATGTACATAACTTAATTACAAATAACGCTTTTGGCACTGATAGACTTGCTTGATGCAGTGTTGCCACAAACCTTCAACGTGTAGAAAATGCAGTATCTGTGAAGTGCAATAAAGCAAAGTGCAATAAAGTGAGGTATGCCTGTACCGTGTTTATCTGTCCTTAGTGTGATTTTTGGTTTCTAGCATAGGCTTTTAAGAATTGCTGTAGGACTGTCTATTTTTTGGTCTGTTATTTCCTCACCTCTCTGGTGAAATTGTAAGTTCATCGATGGCAAAGATTATGGCTTATTTCTCTTCCAGTCTCACAAAGCTTAGCACAAGGCAAAAATCAATGCTGGCAATAAATAACTACTTATCTAATTGATGGGAATAATAATAATAATCATTATTATTATAGCAGACACAGCAATTACCATGTGTTACGTGTAAGTACTTTACATATTTTAACAGATTTAATCCTCACAACAACTCTATAGAAGGTATTATTATTACCCCCCATTTTGCAGATGAGGAAACTGAGTCCAGAGTGGTTAAGGAGGAACTAAATAACCAATATGCTTCTTCTCAGTGTCTCTGTAGAGAGAGAATTGCTTTCATCAAAGACTCCAAAAACACAGAAGACAAAGGATAAGATAGAAACTTAGGGTGGAGTGAGCTGGGTAGGTTTTAGAACTTCCTTTTTCACTAGGGCAGGGGTTCCTAGTCTTCTCTGTGAACATTTTAGGTGGTGAGTGAGTTACGATTTTAGGTGGTTATGTGACATTGAACTGGATGGAGAGAGAGCCATTTCTTTTCAGTTCTCTCTCTTTTTGTTTTAGTAATAAAATATTTTTTAAATTGAAGTATAGTTGATGTACAATATTATATGCTACAGGTGTACAATATAGTGATTCACAGTTTTTAAAGGTTATATTCCTTTTATAGTTATTATAAAATATTGGCCATATTCTTTTCACTTATTTAATCCTTCTGATTATACTAAGAAGGAAGTCTCAGATGGGTGCTAGTCTTTAACACCCAACACCTGCAAAATCTTACTTTTTACAAAGAGAGCAGACTCAGACTCAGAGCCTTTGCAGGCAGCATGGTATCTACCTGGAATTTTAAACATTTATTTTTTTGTTGTATTTTATGATAGTTGATATTTATTTTCCCTTTTAAATAGTGAAATAAAATTTTCTTTAAAACAGTGTTTATTTACATTAAAAGGAAACTGCGTTTCAGATGTAGAAAACAAACTTATGGTCACCAAGGGGGAAAATGGTGGGGGAGGGATAAACTGGGAGATTGGGATTGACATATGCACACCACTATATATAAAATTGATAACTAATAAGAACCTACTGTATAGCACAGGGAACTCTACTCAATACTCTGTAATGACCTGTATGGGAAAAGAATCTAAAAAAGGAGTGGATATATGTATATGTATAACTGATTCACTTTGCTGTACAGCAGAAACTAACATAACATTGTAAATCAGCTATATTCTAATCAAAATTAATTGAAAAAGAAAGTGCCTTTAGTGAAAAATATTAGATAAATAATAACATAGGTGTTATGCTGAATATAAGTGTTATTCCATTTAGGCAAAATTTTGGAAGTTTGTGTGAATGCTAAAGTTTGGGAAATATTTGCTTTAGGGAAAGAGACTCTGGGTGTGGGCAAATTGCATTACAAGCTCTAGGCCCCTCTAGCTTGATGAACATTGCGCTGGGATGATATGTAAATTTATTTCCTTTCATTATCTTACTTCTCATTTTTGCTTACTTCCTAGATAGATTAAAGGAAATAGGAGTAAATAAACTCCTTCTGTCCTAAATGCTGAGGGCCACATCAGATCAATTCATAGAAATCTCAAACACTTTTTTTTTTTTTTTGCGGTACGCGGGCCTCTCACTGTTGTGGCCTCTCCCGTTGCGGAGCACAGGCTCCGGATGCGCAGGCTCAGCGGCCATGGCTCACGGGCCCAGCCGCTCTGCGGCATGTGGGATCTTCCCGGACCGGGGCACGAACCCATATCCCCTGCATCGGCAGGCGGGCTCTCAACCACTGTGGCACCAGGGAAGCCCTTTTTTTTTTTTTATTTGCTCAAACTCTTTTGTCAAAGACTGTTGTAGGATGAAAAATGTCCCCCAAAGATATCAGTAAATCCCCAGGACTTGTACATGTTAACTTATATGGCAAAGACTTTGGAGATTTGATTAAGTTAAGGATTTTGAGGTGGGGAGATTGTCCTGGATTATCTGTGTGGGCCCTAAATTCACGTACAAGTGCCCTTAGAAGAGAGACTCAGAGGGAGATTTGTTGCACACAGGAGAAGGGGATGTGGAGATAGAGCAGAGACAGACCTGAAGATGCTGGCCTAGAAGATGGGAGTGATGTGGCAAAAAGCCAAGGAATGTTGGCAGTCACCAGGAGATGGAGGAAGCAAGGAACAGACTCTTTCCTAGAGCCTCTGGAGGGAGCACAGCTCTGCAGACACCTTGATTTCTGCCCGGTGATGTCGATTTCAGACTTTTGGCCTCCAGAACTGTTAAAGAAGAAATTTCTGTTATTTTAAACCACGACATGTTTGGTAATCTGTTTCCACAGGAAATGAATCTCTTGCCATAGGAAACGAATCCAAAGCCGGCAGCAGGAGCAGAGTGATCAAGGTACCCTGGCTCCGATGGTAAAGGACCTTGAAACCTTCTTTGCATTCTTGCCTAAGTCTCGTAAGACTCAAAATTCCCAGGTGTGGATGATGGATGGAGTTGAGCTCAGGTCATGTGCCTCCCACTCTGCCTCATCCCCACGGTCTCGGGCTGTGGAGAAGAAGGAAATGGACCTTCAGTTTAAGTAATCCTCAAGAACCACCCTCCTGTGAAGACTGTAGCCAACATCAGAGAGATCTATCCTCCAAGGAAATTGCAGAAGTTTTAAAAAGAGGGAAAGGATGCTGAGCAGTCTCTGAATTACAAACATCTATTTACAGATATTATTATGACTATTCTTATATTGATAGTAGTTTACAATCATGAACTCTAAATTCAGTAGAGAAACAGAGAAGAAGGGATATCAGGACTGGAATAGGCAGGAAAAGCTTCATGGAAATGATGCTACTTGAGACCTGGGTCCTGAGGCATGACCTAGAGAGACCTAGGCAGAGAGAAGAGATGAAGTTATCTCAGTAAAAATACGGTGATCAAGGACTTAGGGGGGAAGGAGCGTTATGTGTCTTAAGGATTTTGGCCAGAATACACATCCTATGGGTCTTTATCTCTTCTTTTGGAGCTTCCTGGAACACTCTTTTTCCCAGAGGTGGTAAAAATAACCATCAATATAGTGAATCAGTGTGATATTCTGTAGGATGCCCAAATGGTCTGCATCTTTTTAGACTATATTATGACAGGGGGCAGGAGTGTTAAATAGCCCTGGGGCAAAACTGTAAATGTATATGGTTGCCTGTTGTTTATGAATGCAAAATATTTCTGATCCCATTTTCTGATTAAGATGAAAAGAACACATTCGCCAAACTAATGGCTGTATACTATGTAACTGAAACCATAATATTTGGCTCTAGGAAAGATATACTTCTGTCATGGTGGCTACAGTTGAGACTAGTACTTGGTTATGTTTGGGGACGTGTGAATGTTTGAAATTATTTTTTCTCTTTTCCTTTTGCATAGCTCCTCATGGCATTCAGAAATGGTCAGAGAAATGAAGAGATATAAGGATTAAGGAAGGGGGTTTGCTATCGGGGGTTTTCAAAAATCAAAATGATAAAAGGAAGAGAAAATTCAATTGACTGATATGCCAGTCCTGATATTTTGGTTTCTATTTCCTCTACAAAAGAGATGATCTAAGATTGCATGACATTCAGTTTTAAGTGACAAACAGGATGAGGAATCAAACAGACACATACCTACCAACCTGAAGTGCTTTTACATGAGTAACAGAGCATTGCTGCATTTTGGAACCATCCACACCATTAAGGGAGAATTCTAGAAAGGCAATATGCTACATTAACCCTAGAATCTGCCCAACTTTAATCATTCAAGGACCACCTTCAAGATTTTTACAATATCACATACCACTAGTACTATTATATTCTTAAAATTTAAAAAAAACCAGCTAACTTTTCTTCTTTAGCAATGATGGCAAATAAAAAACAATATCATATCTCAGGATTGGGGGATGGTGGAAATTTGTGTCAACCTTGAGGATCTAAAGATTGGTGATCCTATCATATTTCCCTTCAATTCATCAGTCTGGCCCCTGGAGAAAAAAGATGGATCCTGGAGGATGTCAGTAGACATCCACAAACATAACCAAGTACTAGTCTCAACTGTAGCCACCATGACAGAAGTATATCTTTCCTAGAGCCAAATATTATGGTTTCAGTTACATAGTATACAGCCATTAGTTTGGCGAATGTGTTCTTTTCATCTTAATCAGAAAATGGGATCAGAAATATTTTGCATTCATAAATAACAGGCAACCATATATATTTACAGTTTTGCCCCAGGGCTATTTAACTGTCCTGCCCCCTGTCATAATATAGTCTAAAAGATCCAGACCATTTGGGCATCCTACAGAATATCACATTGATTCACTATATTGATGATATTATGCTAATCGGATTGGATGAGCAAGAACTGGCTAGAATTCTGGAGGATGTGTTCCAGAGCAAAGGAGGTAAAACCTATGAAAATTCAGGGGCCTGTCACGTTGTTAAAGTTTTTCAGGATCCGGGAATCAGGGGAATGTTAGGAAATCCTCCAAAGTAAAAGACAAATTATTGCATCTTTCAATTAATTGCATCCTATCATGAAGGAGGAAGTCCAATGCCTGGTAGACCCCTTAAGGTTCTGGAGATTCCTGCTATAGCCCATATATAACAGGTGTCATGAAAGGCTTCCAGCTTTGAGTGGAGCCTGGAGCAGGAAATGGCTCTGCAGCAAGTCCAGGGTGTGGTGCAATCAGCCATGTGACCATGCAACCTGGCAGGACTTATCTGTGGTGGTGGGAAAAAATGACACAGCAAGAGTCCCTTTGAACTGTGCACTGTAGTTGCTGCCTGAGCACTTCTGCTCCAGAGAACGCGAGACAAAGAAAGGAGTCACCATCTTGGCAGGAGCAATTGACCTTGATATCAGGAGATATCACAACAGGCAGGGAGGAATAACTGTGGTACCCAAGCGATCCACTTGGATGCCTCTTTCTACTCCCTTGCTCAACTATGATGGTAAATGGACAAGTGCAGCTATCCTGGCCTGAGAAGGGGCATGGTGACCAGGAGCCCAGACCCCTCAGTCATGGGGTCCTGCCACCAGGTGGTCCACTGAGACATGCACAGGTGATAGTTGAAGGTGAGGGTAATCCAGAATGGATCATGGAGGAGGGAGATGATGAGTATCAGTGTGGCTCCAAGACCAGCTGCAGGGTGGGGTCTGTATTTCATTCCACTAACCTTCATCTCTAAGTTTCCCCCAGGGAGGCCCATTGGAATCCTGGAGGAGCAGCTCCTTGAACAAAGTTGAAGTGGATCTGTGCAGTGCCAAGTGTGGACTGTGGTGAATGCTGACATTTGCCTCCCAGACCCTCCTTTCCGAGAAGGACTTGTTTCCCCAACTCCTGGAAGTGCTGTTAGCAGACAACCTCTAACTCTCAGTTTCTTCAGCTGCAGAGAGCCACCTTGCCAGGAAAGCCCACAGATTATGGCAGGCGTATAAAGCATTTCAGCCCACTGTGGGACAGCTCTGATGGACCATATATGTTCCAGAGTGCCCCATGCTGTTGACCCAGGCTCTGATGGAACTGCATTGCTGTATAACTTCCCTCTCTGCCCAGCCCTGCTTCTGGCCTCTTCTTTCCACAGATGTTGATCCCTGGAGTTCTTTGAGAGAAATAGAAATCTCCTGGAAATCTCACAATCCCTGCCGTTTTTTGTTTTGTTTTTTTCTAGTGAGGAAATGTGGACTCCTAACCCGTGGAAATACTGAACCATCCAAGTAACCAATGTTCAGAGATCCCGGGGAAACCATTTGGATGAGAAATTTCTCCTCAGTGATTGAACCACATTTCAGACAGAATTTTGGGGATGAGGTCAGCTGATCAGGATTGGTGTCCTAACTGGGATTTGCTCTCAGCAAACTGATGATATGAGGGAAATTTATCTTTGGTGCTCAGTAGCCAATCTGGCTACATTTAACTTTCTGTGAACACACAGCTGGCGCAGAGGAAAGGCACTGGAGCAGGATGTGAGTTCAAATCCTCACTCCTTTAGTTAGCAGCTGTATGACTGGGCAAGTTACTTTAATTCTTTATTTTAGTTCCCTCATTTGCAAAAGGGGCAAATAAAACCTTCTTTAAAGGATTATAGGAATTAGAGAGTACATAAAGCCCCTGCAGTATCTGGTAAGGAATTACCTGTTGATAAATGATAATTTAAAAAAATATTATTTATTTTTAGCTCCTTCCTTCCATTTTTATATGTCCAGCCTATTATTTCAGGGAAGAAAGCAGTTTGGTTAAAGCTTGTTCATTAAGATTTTAGGGATTTAATGTGTTCTTCCCAGGGAAATTGCATTTTTAAAAAAGAGGAGCTGGGATATCTGAATAAAGGAATGACATGCTGATGGTAGGCATTTGCGGGGACAGGGGCCCTTAGATGAAATCCTGTAAAGGAAAATGTTCCCCATGTCTGGGTAAGGTTGACTTGCTCAGCTTTCAATGAAGAGGAAAGATAAAATTTTCCACTTAAGGAGGACTACCCTCCCATCCATGTTAAGAAGAGTTTGCCTACATCTTGCTTTTTCAAGTGGGACAACTAAAATATCTTCTAGCTATTTGTTCCAGTAGTTCAATATATATTCTTGGTTATATCAAATATTTGATATTTTAGGAAATCAGCCTTGTTAAATTAAAGTGGATAAGATGGCATTTTAAGGTCACCTTGGTATGATCAAACATGATGCTGACATTTACAATCCATTTCCATTGCTTCTCACATGTTTCCTTGTCAGTTAAATCCAGACTCTTCAAATCTAAAGGCGGTTCAAATCTAATAATGCAATTATAAATATTGTACCAGAATTACTAACTGCCCCCTGATTTCCATGCAAGCTACAAAATCCTCATGGGTCCTATTCCTTCATTTAAAAAATTTTTAAATGGTTTTATTATAATGTTACTTGCACAAGTATAAACAAGTTTACATATTAAATGTATATACTCCTTAAATTTATGATTTTTGCTCATATAAAAACCAAAATAAGATTGCAAATTAAATAAAATGGAAACGGTAAATTAAAAGACATATAACTGACAATATTAATTTAAGGTGATAGAAAACACGGTTTTGCAGAAACCACGTCATCACACATGGAATGCATTTGGGTCATGATGCTACGGTCAGTTTTTGTCAGGTGGGGATTCCTTCATGCTTGTAGGCTCAGTGATGACTCAGTTCTCACATAAAGATGTTTCCATTCTAACTACTGTGGAACTTTCACACCACAATTTGCCATAACACCATTTGCTTTCATGTTGAAAGCATCTTTTAAGAATGAAGTCTGCTTTTACTCTTTCCTTGAAAGATCATTATTAACTCAGTGCCCAACTTAAGCGCAGAAATTGTATGGGGATAGTTAGGTCAAAGGAGGCCAAATGATCCAGATATAAAATGCTTAATATTTACAAATGCTTATAAAATGAAACGAAAACTATTGTAGAGATATTTAAGGGCTGAGTATATATCCACAGTCCTCTTCATGAATCCATAGACCTCTTTCTAAGAAATACTCATTATAAATGTATTTACAAAACAGAAATAGACTCACAGACATAGAAAACAAACTTATGGTTACCAAAGGGGTTAGTGGGGAGAGAGGGGCAGAGATAAATGAGGAGTTTGGGATTAACATAGACACACTACTGTATATTAAAAGAGATAAACAACAGGGACCTATTGTACAGCACAGGGAACTATATTCAATAATTTGAAATAACCTATAAGGGAAAATAATTTGAAAAAAGTATATATAGATAAACATATATATAACTGAATCACTTTGCTGTATACCTGAAACTAACACAACATTGTAAATTAACTATACTTCAATAAAAATTGGTTAAAAAAATGAAAAAAAGAAGTTCCTTGGTGGTCCAGTGGTTAGGACTTGGCACTTCCACTGCAGTGGCCCGGATTCAATCCCTGGTCGGGGAACTAAGATCCCACAAGCCACGTGGTATGGCCAAAAAAGAAAAAATTCAAAAAGAAATACTCATAGAATGTAAATGAAACAAAATATAATAACATAGTTCTCAATTGAATATGCAGTGAGAAAAATATATGTAATTTCTTTCATATTGCACTGGCTAGGACCTTTAGTACATGATAAGTATAAGAGGGTAACAGGTATTTTTGTTTCTTCCCCTAAAGAGACCACATGTATAATGTTTTAGCTTTAGATAGATATTTACAGTAGGTTTTTGACAGTAAGGAAGTTCTCTTTCTATTAAAAGTTTGCTAAAAGCTTTATCCCCCCGGTACTTATTCAGATTATCATATATTCTTACCTGTTAGTATGATGAATTACGTTAGTAGATTTTCTAATTTTTTAAAAATTTTAATTTATTTTAATTTTTATTGAAGTATAGTTGATTTACAACATCAGGTTAGTTTCAGGTATACAGCACAGTGATTCAGTTATATATATATTCTTCTTCAGATTCTTTTCCCTTATAGGTTATTACAAAATATTGAGTATAGTTCCCTGTGCTATACAGTAGGTCCTTGTTGGTTATCTACTTTATAAATAGCAGTGTGTATATGTTAATCCCAACCTGCTAATTTATCCCTCCCAGATTTTCTAATGTTAAACCAACCTTGCACTCCAGGAATAAGCCTTGCTTTGTTATAATACTAAATATTTCATGCATGTTTGCATTTGGTTTGTTAATATCTTATTTAGGATTTTTGTAGCGTTATAAGTGAGTTTGATGTATAATTTTCCTTTCCTGCCCTTGTCTGGTTTTCATATTAAAGTTATATTAGGGCTTCCCTGGTGGCGCAGTGGTTAAGATTCCACCTGCCAATGCAGGGTACACGGATTCGAGCCCTGGTCCGGGAAGATCCCACATGCTGCGGAGCAACTAAGCCCATGTGCCGCAACTACTGAGCCTGAGCTCTAGAGCCCATGAGCCACAACTACTGAAGTCCACGAGCCTAGAGCCTGTGCTCTGCAACGAGAAGCCACCACAGTGAGAAGCCCACGCACCGCAAGGAAGAGTAGCCCCCGCTCACCGCAACTAGAGAAAGCCGGAGCGCAGCAACGAGGACCCAATGCAGCCAAAAATAAATAAATAAATAAATAAATAAATAAATAAGTTATATTAATCTCATGAAAGGAGAATGCTTTCTCCTTGTTTTCTTTTACATTCTAGCTGCTTATAACAATTAAGCCTTATCTCTTCTTGCCTCAGTTTCCTAATTTGGAAAGTGGAAATACCAACTTCATGGAGCTATTTTGAGGATTAAAAGAGTTAAAATAAATAAAGCACTTAGAACAGTGTCCATAACATAATAAGCAACCTTTTGGTTTTAGCTATCACTGCTATTATTCTACTCCCTGAAATTTTATATAAGAGAGGGATGATGTATTCCTGAAGGTTGGGTAAATCAGCTAACATTTTTCTTTTTGTGGATGTATTTTAACTTATTCATTTTCAATTTTTTTTCTTTTTGATTTGCTTTTGTCGAGTTACATTTTTCTAGCAGTTTGTCCATTTCAACTAGATATTCAAGTGTATTGACCTAATGGTTATAATATACTCATATTGATATTTAGTTATTGCTATGTCTGTATTTATGGCCCACTTTTCATTGCTAATATCACTTTTTGGGGGTGTTGGATGCTCATCTCATTAAATTTTAGATTTCATATATATGTGTATGTGTGTGTGTGTGTATATATATATATACACACATATACATATATATATACATATATATATATATTTGCTTTAATCACACTCCATAGGTCCTGATTGGTAGTGATTTTCATTGTAGCTGAGTTTTTTTTTTTTTTGGCTGTGCCGCACAGCATGCAGCATCTTAGTTCCCTGACCAGGGATCGAACCCACGTCCCCTGCAATGGCAGCATGGATTCTTGACCACTGGACCACCAGGGAAATCCCTCATTATTACTGAGATTTAATTTCCACTGTAATTTCTTACTTGGTCCATGAATTCATCATATTTATAAATGAACATTTCCAAGCATATAAGATTTTTATGGGTTCTTTTTGTTATTGAATTTTAATTGTATTGTGTGGTCATCAAAGACTATGCTCTGTATAATATTACTCTGTTTCAATATCTATAGTACATTTCCTTATTTTATATAATCCCCCTCTGGAATGTGATTTGAATGAAGAAAAGAATTTACTCTATTTTGCTATCATGTCTCCAAGATCTAGAATGGTGTTTGGCACATAGCAGTAACTCAGCATTTGTTGAATGAAAAAATTATTGATGCTGATAGTAATGCTTGGTGATCAGAATCTATTTCTTCTAGGTGGCCTTTCTTGGCCACTTAGAAGATGATGCAAATTCCCATAGGCTCCAGTCCACACCCATAAACTTGGCTCCATGGCTTATATCCATATGTGTCTGAAAAACAGCGAAATGTCTGAAGCATCAAAGTTCTGGAGACCTAACGTACAGCATAGTGACTATAGTTAATAATACTGTATTATGTACTGAAAATTTGCTAAGGGAGTAGATCTCAAGTGTTCTGACCACATGCACACAAAATGGTAACTATAGGAGGTAATGGATATGTTAATTAGCTTGATTGTGATAATCATTTCACAATGTATACCTATATCAAAACATTATATTGTACAACTTAAATATATACAATTTTAATTTGTCAAAAACCAGGTACACTATGTCTACTACGTCAAGAGGACTATGTCTACTTCCAAATTAATTTGATTCTCATCTGCCCACTCTTAGCACCTGGGTGTCAGTATGACCTCTGCTGCCCACAGATGAAGAGGTTGACCAAAGCAGAATTGGGAATTCTTATAAAAAGTTTTTGTTTCCTGTATTTAATGTTCTCCACAAGCCAATATTCATGCACTCTGTCAAGTGGTTACAGACTAGAGACAGCTGGCCATTACTCAGCTTGGTGTATCAAATAGATATTTTTGAAAATATACAAGCTTTGAAAAATTTTATTCTTCAGACAACTTTGGCTTTGAAAACTCTGTATATCTTAAAAGCAGTTTCATAATGTCAGTAGTTTCCTGTGATTGATAGTTACAGCATACTGAGCTCACAGAGGCATTAAAAATGTGACATAGGGAAAGGGAAAAAAAGCACTTTACAATATTGGATTCTGTGGCAGTAAGTAATCTGCTCTTGGCTTTCCTTCTCTTTACAGAGGGTTTCCCCCCCCCTTCCTCTTCTGAAAGGTCTGTGTTTTATTACATTCTAGTTTTGGACATACTAATAAAAAATATATTTTTCTATGCTTGCCAGAATCCTATTTCTCAACATAGAATTATTGGATAAGTGCTGTAATTCTGATTGTTTTTGGAATGTCAAAACCCCTAATTAAAAGAAGAGAAACAAAAAATTGTCAAGAGGTAGAGATACCAGGTTAGAACACTGACATAGACAGGTCTTTCCTGGGGGTGGTGGGGATGCTTGTGTGCCGTATATTCTCACAAAGAAGGAGGTGCTTCCATTACTGGGTGGGATGGCTGAATGTAAGGGCTGAGTGATATGGAGAAGCAGTGAGATCGTCTGAGGATCATTTTTGGAAACCCAGGGAGCTTATTCTTTCTGAAAGTGGAAGCAATTTGTTATTTTCTCTAACTAGAGTGTCCTGTGACTAAGTAACAGTAGGATAGCTCTATAATAAATAGACCTGGGAATGTAATGGCTCATCACAGAAGTTTATTTCTTGATCAGTAACTGTCTGGGATTGGTGTTCATGTTGACAGGGCAGCTCTCTTTGACAAACTCACTCAGGAACCCAGATTCCTTCCATCTTGTGGCTCTGCCATTCCCTAGACCAGGGGTTAGCAATTTGTCTTTTTCTTTGGATAAAGAACCAGATAGTAAATATTTTAGGCTTTGCATGCTACATGGTCTCTGTCACAATTACTTAACACTGCCCTTGTACCATGAAAGCAGCCATAGGCAAGATGTAAATTAATGGGTGTGGCTGTTTTCCAATTAAACACGTTTTACAGAAAGAGGTGGCTGACTGGATTTGGCTCTTGGGGCATAGTTTGCTGACCCCTGCACCAAAGCCCAGTCATTCTCTTGTTTATCTCGAAAGGGAAGGGAGGAGTTTTCCACGGGCCAAGCATGGAAGTAAAACATATTATTTCCTTTCATGCTCCATTGGCTTATGATAATACCAAATTGCCAGGGAGGTTGGGAAATATTGTCTAGCTGTGTGCCCAGGAAGAAGAGGAAACCCACCTGTGAACAGGTGGCAATCTTTGCCACATCCAGCACAAAAGAAAATCTGACGGTTGAATTCAAGGTCCATTCTCCAACTATCCTACCATGTCTTCAAACATAGGGCTTAAAAAGCATGGCTTTGTAAATCAGACAGACCTGGATTTGAGTCCTACCTGAACCACTTTCTAGCTGTGTGCCCTTGGGTGATTTGTTTAATCAGTTGGTGTCTCACTTTTCTCTTCTGGAAAACAAGGGTAATTATGGTTCCTCAGGTCATTGTGAATGTTAAATAAAAGTGATGGCTATACTTTAGAAGTATTGAATACTTTAGAAGTATTCAATACTTTAGAAGTATTCAGTAAGTAGTAGCTATTATCCTTATTTTTGAACAATGGCTTACCCCACTTCCTGGTAGAGTATAATTTAATGCTTTGCTGTTGGGCTCAAATCCCTGCTCCACTGCTTACTAGCTGTGTAATTTGTACAAATTACTTGACCTCTCTATACCTCAATTTCTTCATTTATAGAGTTATGGCAATAGCAATATCTATCTCCTAAGGTTATTGTGATGACTGAATGATTTAACACCTATGAAATCATAGGTGGCTAGACTTAATGATACTCAATAAATGATATTAATAATTATTATTTTGATACACTGATCCCCGGCATCCAAAGGGAATACTAATAAAATAAAAATCATCATTATAATAGCATCCATACATTAAGGCATTCAGCAAATATTGAACACCTATGGGCCAAATTCTGGGCTAGGCCCTGAGGATACAAATGGTGAATAAGCCTGACACAGTTCCTGTCTTCATGGAGCCCGCAATGAGTTTGCTAACAGATATCTTCTTTTTTGAGGAGTCTCTGCTGTGAACACTTTTAACATGTTATCTAATTTTATCCTTTGCAATAACTCTGTGAAATTAGATATTATTGTCTTTATTTTACAGACAAGGTAAGAGGTTTAGAGAACGTAAATAATTTGAGCAGGGTCACAGAGTGGTAAATAGTACAGATAGGATTTGAAACTATGTCCCTCAAACTCAAGTGCCAGTGTTCTTAACAATCACGCTGGGCTGTCAGATCTGGCCACATAAAAGATTTGCCTGGCAAAATGCACAGTTTAATGGGAAGGTGGGTTGAAGGCAGTGGGGAGGCGTGTGCTATGATGGTGAGGGCGGCCTTTTGGCCTCTCTGGGAATTCAGTTCCATCTCTGGACCATTTATGACAGCATATACTCTCTCTACTTGGATGACTTCAAACATCCCCCAGGATTAGAAACATGTAATCTTATCAACCAGGTTTGGTTCCTGTCTGTGGGAGAGCTGGGCTTTTCAATTTAACCACTGGCTTAAAAAATGGAAAAAAAAAATAACACAAAGAAATGTACTGTCTCTACCTTTCTTTAAAATGATGAATGTTTTTTTAAGGCAAATCCATCATTGGTCACTTGAGGGAGGAAATGTCAAGAAAAGTTATGGTTTGTTAGCTTTTACTTCTTGACATTATACAAGAAAGTAATTGAAGTACAACAAATGCCATGTTGTTTTACCTCATCTATTTATATAGCAGTCTGACAAGATGAATATATATGTTACTGTGGATTTGAAAAAAAAGTGACACTGGCTCTGTGATTCGTTCTATTGTCTTATCAGTGCTGATCAAATGTGCTTTCCCTCAAGAAAACACATGGCAGAGGAATTGGTATTCCTTCATGTAGACTCCTGGATATTAAACAACTGAACTCATTGTACCCTCTGAGCCCCATTAGCCTCTTATCTCAAATTCTTAGAGCTTTAACATGGACGTATAGTAAAACATGAACAAATTCAATTTAATACAACAAATATTTATTTAGCACTCACTGTGCATAAGATACTATGCCAAACAGAGATGCCATTAATTCGCAATCTGTGATAATTCAAACGCAGCCTGGGCGGAATGTTACCATTATACCATTTATGAAAAAAAGAAGGAGTCTGCTTAGCAAATCAGCAAGGTATATCTTACTATATTTTATGCTATGCTCCTGGAAACTCATAGGTAAATCAGATTTTAAATGCATAAGGAGAGCTTACTATTCAAAGAATTTTATAATAATGTTTCTGGAGAATATATAGTCACTAACAAATAAGGATTTTTAAGTTAGATATTTAAAAAGCGAATGACTGCTTTATTGAGGGATGTTACGTGACTAGTACTATGAAAAATCCCAAGGCTTGTTTCTATGACTGCCATGATCTCTTTGTGGTTGGATAGTCTGGTTGTCAAGCAACTTAAATAGAAGAGACATGCTAAATTATTATTTTTCTTCTGAAAGGTGTCAGCCACAAAACAAAGGTATAGAGCTGCTTATTCTGTGGTAAAGATCTCTTCAGTTCTCAACATGGATTTCTGGGGAAGAAAAGAGAGACTAAAACTATATTTAATAGGAAGAGGCAGGGTGAGCTTTCAGTGTGTCTTACCTTTTTTATTTTGCTGAAATTGCCTTCGAAAACCAGCTGGGATCTCAAGTGAGTTATTCAGGGGTATAACATTAAGAATCATGAGAAAATATCTCCTGTAGAAAGAATATAGTAAGATGATGTTACTTTGTACTTTAGTTACTCCATTTTTTACGGCTCCTTTATTGAAACTGGACCCTTTGCCTATGTTCCTGTCTATCCATAAATGGGTTGATAGATCTGACTGCAGAGAGTTTGAATTAAGGTCCATCATCCATATGTCAGAACCTTGAGTAAGGAACTTGGACTTGCCCCAAAAGAGGTCTGGCTTTGCCCTCAGCTTCTGGGAAGTAATCTTCATCATACATGAGTGAAGTGTCTTTGATTAGGTGCGGGCTGGGCACACTGGATTGTATGTGGGACCGGTCACACCTGACAGTCTTAGGGTATGGAGTCGCCATGCCAGAAAGACCAACCATGCAATTTATAGTGGGAGATTGTGTCACGTGGTATCAGTTGACTTGGACACTGAGTTCAACAACTGGGCAATCAGGGCTACATAATGAAGCCCCAATAAAAACTTTGAACACCAAAGCAGGTGAGCTTCCCTGCTTGTCAATACTCTGTGTGTACTGTCACATTTCAATCCTGGGAGGGTAATGCATCCTGACTCCATGGGAGAGGACAGCAGAAGCTTTGTATCTGTTACCCTCTCAGACTCTGCCCTAGGCATCTATTCCTTTGGCTGATTTTCATCTGTATCCTTTCCCTGTAAAAAACCATAACTGTGAGTATCATAGCTTCTGGTGAGTTCTGTAAGTCCTTCTAGTGAATTATTGAAACTGGGTTTGGAACCCTACCCCCCAAACTTGTAACTGACATCAGGAGTGAATGGAGTGCTGGGGGGACTGTTCCCTCTTGCTGTTGCAGTTTGAATAATTACGGTTAAGTACCAACTGAAAGGGGTCTATGGACATGCAAATGTGTCTAGTTCTAAAGAGCAATGATATCACTCATGCCTCAGATCCCTCCCCCTGCAGCAAGAAATTTCACTTGGTGTACTTGTAAAATAGTCTAAATTTGATGTTTAGAAAAACAGGACTAGACAGACTTCTTTTTATGCAACTGTTTGAAATTAGAACAATCTTAATGATTTTGCATGGTTTCAAGGGTTGCATACTTAAATACCTTAAGGACCCTAGCAGGTAACCTTAAAAAGTGAAGCACTGGGTGAGATCTATGGTGAACTGAGGAACATTTGTCCAGTCTAAAAGCATTCAGAGTTAACAAAAACTTTAAAACACTGTAAGGCTGTAAAAAAAAAGTCTGCAACAGGAGCTGGCCCAGAGGCTACCAGTTTGCCTTTTCTTTCTAATCTTGGCGGAAGGCTCCAGTGGCAAATTGGCCATTTTTTTTTTTTCTTTAGGTAAATTAATAAGACCATTCAAGTTTTCTATTTCCATCTCTTCTTAAGTTAGTTTTTGTTGGAATTTGTCCATTCAACTAAATTTGTTTCAAATTTATTGGCATAAATTTGTTCATAATATCCTCTTATTATTTTCTTAATGCTTATAAAATCTGTAGTAATGACTCATTTTTAATTTCTGACTTTGATTATTTGTGACTTCTACCTACTTTTCTTGGAGTCTTATTATGCATTTATTAATTTTAGTGGATTTTCCCAAGAATTAACTTTTGGCTCTGTTGGTTTTCTTTATTGATGTTTCTCTACTATTTTGTTAATTTCTCTTTATACCTCCTTTGTTTTTCTTTTTCCATCTTATTGGCATATATGCTTAGCCCTTTGATTATCCATCTTTCTCTTTTTCTAATAAAGCTATGAATTTTTCTTAAACCATGGGTTTATCTGCAGCTCATAAATATTTATGTCTATACATAACTAGTTTATTGTACATTAGTTTTACAATTCATTTAAAATATATATAAAATTTCCACTGTAATTTTTTACTTATTAATTATTTAAAGTATATTAAAAATTTTTCAAGCTTGTGGATTTTTCTAGGTTTTTTTTTTTTGTAATTGATTTCTAGTATTAGGGTCAGTAAACATACTCCAATGGTTTCAATCCTTAGAAATTTCTTCAGACTTGCTTTATGGACCAACCAGCAATATTTGTAAATATTATTTCTTGGAAATAATGCATGTGTTTTTTTGTAGTTACTGGTTGCAGCTTTCTATAGATGTTTATTGAGTCACCTTTGTAATTGTATGGTTCAAATCTTCTAGATTTTTACTGATTTTCATTTGTTCTGTAAAGAATCACTGAAATCTCCCACTGTGATTATGCTTTTGTCTCTTTTGCATCTTGTCAATTTTTGTCTTACATATTTTGAAAATACGTTATTAGGTACACAAAAATTTCTAGTTACTGTATCTTAAGGATGAACTGAAAAATTTATCATTAGGATAAGGCTTTTTGTCTTAAAGTCTACTCTGTCTGATATTAACATAGTTATACCAGCTTTAAAAAATTTAATGTTTATATAGTATGTTTTCTGCCTTTTTATTTGTAACTTTATGTTTAATCTATCTCCTTTGTAAACTACTTATACTTTAAAAATATCCTGTTGATGCTGCTACATACTGATTGTAGCTATTGGTATTTTAAGCACATTCAATCTAGAAGTGACTGTTTTCTCATACTAAGGAATATGTCCATATAAAGAAAAATAAGTATAAAAATGTTTAATTTAGGATTAACAACAAGGTCCTACTGTATGGCACAGGGAACTATATTCAATATCCTGTGATAAACCATAATGGAAAAGAATACGAAAAAGAATATACATACATATAACTGAGTCACTTTGCTGTACAGCAGAAATTAACACAATATTGTAAATCAACTATACTTCAGTAAAATTTTTTCAGGAAAGAAAAAATATCCTGTTGAAATTGTATATCATTTAATTGGAATGATTATTCCATCCATATTTAATGTAATTACTGATATATTTGAGTTTACAATCTTACTATGTCTTCTTTGCTGTTTCACTGAGCTGCAAATCTGGGTGATTCCAGGAAGGTGAGTGGGGCTGGGGAGTCAGGAAACCTAAGTTTTAGGCATTCTCATAGCTTTGTGGCTTTGGACAAGTCATTCATCTTCTTGGGCTATTTTTGCTTTTTCACTTATAAAATAAAGGGAACTGGATTAGAAAATGGCTAATGTTTTCTATAGTTAAAGATTTAATGGTAGAAAGGAAAACATTATGACAGGAGTAGAAGAGAAGGGGAAATTTTGTCTATATTGTCGGGGGGTGACTTTGGACACTGATTTTTCAGGAGTTTTGGCTTTCTGAGGCAATACTAATGGCTAAAACAGGCATATAAACACAGCTATAATGGAAGGAGGCTTTGCCAGTTCATTATCTTTGAAAGGAATTTAAAATGTTCTTTCCAATTGAAGGCAGGAATCTTTCTAATTCTTTTTTTTTCAAAGGATGATGCTTCACAACATGTTAAGACGCTTACCTTTCACTACACACGACAGACATTTTCACAGGAGAAATTATCCTCTATGTAAATATTGTCCAGTAAATTAATCAAACTTCTACTGAGGACTGATTAAATATCAGGTGCTTAGTTAGATGCCTCAAAGATGGAGAACAGATGGTTCCTTGCCTCAGGGAGTTTTAATCTGGAGATGTTGAGTGGAGAATCATTAAGGTCTAACCAGGAAAACAGAAACACCTCTAAGTATTTAAAATGAGGGAATTTAATGCGAAAAGTAGTTACACAGAAGATGGAATTGTTGCGAAGCCAACAGAGGGATGGTGCGGTGACCCGGGAGATGATGCGGACCTGCTACTAGGATGGTTTTCAGAGGCATGGAGAAAGAAATGGTCCATGGTAAGTGAGGTGGAAATGCCAGAATTTCCATGGAAGGTGGTAGAAACAGGATTGAAAGGCTCAGAGTAAAGGCAGAAAACCCACTGGATTGTGTGCCATGGAAAGGTTTGGAGGATACACTAGTAAGTAAATAAAATATGTGCTAGTGAAAGGGACACCAGAATCCCTTAAAGTCTGGCACTGGCCCCTTGGCTTGCCAGGGGTAACAGTAGGAGACACCATAACAGAACTGGGCTTACTGATAACAACAGGGAAGCTAGCATTCTGGGAAAATAGAGGCCAGAGGGTGACATTAACACATCAGGTAGGCACAGTTTTTGTAATAAATTAAAAGGTTCGAGGAACAACCAGTAAGGTCTTTCCTGCAGAGTTATGAAGATGCTTAATGGAAAATGGCATCTCCAGGGGCAAAGGAGGCGAGTCCCCATTAAGAGTACTACTGAGTCTACACAAAAGAAATCAAGGATAGATGATCAGGAGGCTGAGATCAATCACTCTCAAAAAAAAGGCACAACAACTCACCCATTTCTGCCAGACCTGAACTAGTTTTGGACCCTGAAATCCAGTGAGAGGCCAGTAATCCAGGAGGAAGGACACTTCAACATAACACAAGTATATACAGTAATGATTCCTCCAGGTTTTTCCCAAAGGGATTTATAGCCATTTATGGAAGTAACTGTACACCGGGGAAAGGGGAATGCCCAGACATTTCAAGGACTGCTGGACACAGGATCCCAACTTACATTGACACCTAGAGGCCAAAGTGTCATCATGACCCCCCAATTAGAGTGGGGGCATGGGAGGCCAGGTTTGAAGTCCTGGCTATAGTCCAGCTCACAATCTGCAAGGTCTGTGGACTCAGTCATCATGTCCCTGGTTCTCTTCCTTCCTTCCTTCCTTGCTTCCTTCCTTCCTCCCTCCCTCCTTTTCTTTCTCTTTCTCTCTTTCTTTCTTTCTTTCTTTCTTCTTACTTTCTTTCTTTCTCTCTCTTTCTTTCTTTCCCTCCCTCCCTCCTTCCCTTTCTTTCTTTCTTGAAGTAGACTTGATTTACAATATTATATTAGTTTCAGGTGTATGACATAGTCATTAATATTTTTATAAATTATACTCCATTTAAAGTTATCACAAAACAATGGTATATATTTCCTTGTGCTGTACAATATATCTTTGTTGCTTATCTATTTTATACATAGTAGTTTGTACCTCTTAATCCCCTACACTTGTCTTACCCCTCCCTTCTTCCCTCTCACCACTGGTAACCACTAGTTTGTTCTCCATATCTGTGAGTCTCTATATCTGTGAGTCTGTTCCTGTTTTGTTATATACATTTGTTTATTTTATTTTTTAGATTCCAAATATAGTGATAACATAGAGTATTTGTCTTTCTCTGGCTTACTTATGTCACTAAGCATAATATTCTCTAGGTCCATCCATATTGATGCAAGTGGCAGAATTTCATTCTTTTTTATGGCTGAGTAGTATTCCATTGTATACATACACATCCATACATCCATCTTTTTAATCCATTCATCTGTTGACAGACACTTAGGTTGCTTCCATATCTTGGTTCTTGTAAATAATGCTGTTATGAACATTGGGGGGCACCTATCTCTCTGAATTCGTGTTTTTGTTTTCTTTGTATACATATCCAGAAGTGGAATTGCTGGATCATATGGTAGTTCTAATTTTGCTTTATTGAGGAATCCCCATGCTGTTTCCCACAGTGGCTGCACCAATTTACATTCCTACCAACAGTGTACAAGGGTTCCCTTTCCTCTACCCAAGTTTTCAAATGTATAATCAGGATAGACATACTTCATAGTTGGTTTAACCCACACATTCAGTCCTTGGTCTATGGGGTAAGAGTTATCATAGTGTGGAAGAGGCAAGTGTAAGGCTATGAAACTGCCTCCCATTTCCCAACCCTGGAAAAGATAGTCAATTAAAGACAATCTCTCATCCCAAGGGGGATGGTAGAAATTAGTGCCACTCTAAAGACCTAAACAATGCAGAGGTGGTGGTACCCATCATCCCTCCATTCAGTTGATTAGTCTGACCCCTGAAAAAATCAGATGGACTCTGGAAGATGACAGTGGACCACTGCAACCTCAACCAAGTAGCAGCCCCCCTTGCAGCTACTATGTCAGATGCCGTATCTTTGCCAGAGTAGATTAACAAGGACACAGTTCTAAAATATAGTGTATTAATAGAAAAAGTGAGGTTCAGGAAGGCCAACAGATTAGAAGACAACTATCTTTGCAAAAATCGTTTGTTATTCATAATTCCCAAGAGGAGGGGGCATGCCACACCACGGGGTGGAGGGACACATGGGGAAGCACCAGGTTGGTCAGGAGGCAGAGGCAGTTGGAGGAAATGCGGGAAAGAGTCTCCACTGGGGCTTCCTTGGGAAGGAATGGGTGAGGCAGTGTTGTCAGGCTTACGACTGGCTAGTTTGAATAATTCCAGTGGGCTCTGGGCTACAGGGGTTGTTAGTGGCTCAGAGTGTGAGAGCCCAATAAAGGAGGTGGCTGAGGGTATAGGCACTGGCTTGGTTGGCTAGCATTTGAAAAGCATGCTAGTGGGCAAGCTGTTCACTATCTCTAAGAATTGACTAACCCTTGGAGGGACAGTCCCTCCAGGGTTAGCAAGGCCTCAGATGTTAAAGCATCAGGATACAGAACATAAAAGACATGGTTAATACACACAGACACACAGTATATAACCATGGATCTGGAAAATGTGTCCTTTTCATTCCCTATCAGAAAAGAGGACCAGAAACAGTCTGCATTCACATGGAACAGTCAGTAGTATACATTTATACTTTTGCTCCAGGACTATGTTAATTCTCTACCTTCTATCACAATATACTCTGAATAGATCTGGGCTGTTTGGACATCCCACATTTGGAATATCACATTGGTCTACTATATTGATAACATCATGCTAATCAGACTAGATAAGCAAGATGTGGCTGGCATGTTGGAGGCCCTGATAGGACAAATGAACTCCAGAGGGTGAGAGATAAAAATCTATGATGGTCGGGCTTCCCTGGTGGCGCAGTGGTTGAGAGTCCGCCTGCCAATGCAGGGGACACGGGTTCGTGCCCCGGTCTGGGAAGATCCCACATGCCGCGGAGCGGCTGGGCCCGTGAGCCATGGCCGCTGAGACTGCGCGTCCGGAGCCTGTGTTCCGCAACGGGAGAGGCCACAACAGTGAGAGGCCCGCGTACCACACACACACACACACACACACACACACACACACACACACACACACACACACACACACACACACACACACACACAAAATCTATGATGGTCTAGGGGTCTGTCATATGAATTGCATTTTGTAGGGGTAACTTGTCTGAGGGTGTGACTGTTTAGAGTTGGTGGTAAAAAGGCTCTCTTGCCCCAACTAGGGACAGATTTGTTGGGTACACCCATCTTGAGGACTTCCCACAGGGTCCCCCAAATGTCTTTTGAGATCTCATCACAGCTTGACCTCTCCCTCTACCACACCTGCTTCTTGCCTTTCCCTTCTCTGGTGTTGATCCCAAGAGTACTTGGGAATCAGCCTCCTGTACCCTAATCTCTATCTCAGCATCTGTTTCCTGGGAAACCCAACCTGTGACAAAGACTTTTCCTTCATTACTATTTGAGCAATCAGACACTCCCAGAAGAATCAATCCATGAGGACAGATAGGAAAGAAACCTGGCAAAACAAATGGAAACAAACAAGTACTATTCTAGAAATGTCAATCATTGCCTGCTCTGCATATGCTCACCTATAACCCCAGCTGATGCTGGCAGTGGTGCATGTTATGTACGTGTGCCAATTCCTCTTACCAAGTTGCTTGCACTAGTGGTGAGAACCTGATCAAAGGGTAATTCAGCCATTGGCTGGCCAGTGATAAGTGATTTGGGTGGTCCGGTATGGAAACATGAAGAGCCAGGTCAATCAGTTTCTCCACTCAGGAATTTGGAATGGGGAGACAGAAACTGAGCAACTTAGCTATTATGCACGGGGTACAAAAGGGGTGGTAGGGGCAGTTTGGGAGTGGATAGTACAAGCTCTGCGCAAGAGGATGCAGCTTAGTAAGAGAGTGGGATCTAGAATGGAAAGGTCAGAAGTTGAGGTGGGAAAGAGGGAGGGAAACTTGATTCTTCCTGGCTTCCCATTTTCAATTCCAGTAGGGCCAAGCTGCACTTTGGTTCTTACATTTGGGTTCCAAGAGATACTCCTGAGAATATTCTTTAGCTGAGCCAAAGACTGAGTGAATCTCTTGCAACCAAAAGAACCTGCCTAGAATAGAAGCTTGAGGGGCGTCGCTTCCTGTTTGATTTATCATGTCACTTTCTTTCTGGTATTATTAGAAACGTCTATATATTGTTTTTATTGCTCCATTTAACCTGTGAGCTTTTTGAGGTCAGTGTTCTGTATATTTTAGAGAAGGCTAATGATAATAATAATAATAGCTCACATT
This sequence comes from Physeter macrocephalus, assembly GCF_002837175.3. Taxonomy (NCBI): domain Eukaryota; kingdom Metazoa; phylum Chordata; class Mammalia; order Artiodactyla; family Physeteridae; genus Physeter; species Physeter macrocephalus. Next base: position 25,240,236 of record NC_041230.1, on the reverse strand, counting down.
AGCTCAGCTTTTACCAAGGGCCAGACGCTGGGCTAGATGCTTTACGCGTACAGACTTACATAATAAATGCTCACTTGTGAGTTGCTATCATCACCATTATTAATACTAATTGCCTTAACCTACTTACCTTGTGGGTAAAACCAGAGGAAGTGAACTTGCAATACAGCTGGAGGGAAGAAAGGAATAATTTATTCTTGGGGTAGTATTTTTTCCCTTAAGATTTCCTTTTCTTCTTAAAAAAGTGACACATGTTTATTAGAGAAAATGTGGAAAGTACATGTTTATTAGATGTGGAAAATACAGAAAACCACAAGGAAGAAAAAGAATTTTTTTTTTTAAGAAGATGTTGGGGGTAGGAGTTTATTAATTAATTTATTTATTTTTGCTGTGTTGGGTCTTCGTTTCTGTGCGAGGGCTTTCTCTAGTTGTGGCAAGCGGGGGCCACTCTTCATCGCGGTGCACGGGCCTCTCTCCGTCGCGGCTTCTCTTGTTGCGGAGCACAGGCTCTAGACACGCAGACTCAGTAGTTGTGGGTCACGGGCCCAGTTGCTCCGCGGCATGTGGGATCTTCCCGGACCAGGGCTCGAACCCGGGTCCCCTGCATTAGCAGGCAGATTCTCAACCACTGCACCACCAGGGAAACCCAAGGAAGAAAATTTTAAAAATCATCCTTATGCTCACCATTAGGGGTAAACATTGTCATTACTTTGGGGCATATCCTGCATGCGTGCACACACAGACATCTTCTATTTTGTCATTTTTTTCTCCACACACTCTGACTGCATGAACACTTTGTACACTATTAAATATGCTTCCAGGGCATGATTTTTTAAAGGGCTCTGCAGCTTTCCTCTACAGGATAAGTGTCAGGGAAGCAAGGAGCAAAGGACCCTGGGAGGTTGTACCTGGGGGGGTTGTGAACTCTCCTCTCCTGACGGTTCCGGTACATTCCTGCCTGGAGCAGGGGGAAGGGCTGTATGACCTCTGGAGGGCACTATGTTTCCAAAATTCCTCTGCAAACAAGAAATTCTTGCATCTCCTTCATACCCGCCTTCCTTCTGCTTCCTTCATCTTATGTTGATTTTGAAAATTTTTGCTCTTGGACACCTCGAAGCTCCTGAGGATTGGTGCCTTGGGGTTGGCCCGTTCAGGGTCTGAGTTCTGGGGCCAGTGCGGAAGGACTGCGTCTCCCAGACCGGCCTTGCAGCGCTCTCGATAAGAGTCCTTGCTACCCGTTCTTTTCCCTGCACAACACCAGTAGCTACCAGCAGATGGCGCTGTGAGCAAGTGCGTCTGCCTAGGTGTGATTTACACAAGCCCTTGAAGGCTTTAAATATTTATCCACAAAATTCAATAAAGCTGTTCATCAAATCTAATGCTTGGAATTTGGGCAGCCCATGAAAATATTATAATATTTTGCCCGAGGTCCCAGAATTCTCTTCTGTATGATGTGTTTGTATATTCAGACTCCTGATATTTGTTTATCAACAGCAGGAAGGAATTCATGTTACATATTGAAGATTTTGCACGAGATCAGGCCTGGAAAACCTTCCCAAAATTTTTCTCTAGATATTGCAGTGATCGTGAGCTCCTTACCTGACTTAGGAGTCATGGAAATTAGGCACCGATTCGATCCATCTCTGTATCCTCAGCACCCAACAAGTGCCTGGCAGAGAGGAAGGGCTTCATGAACAAATTAATTCAGGGAGGGGGAAGCTGGATAATGTTACTTTTTAATTTTGAAGGTAGGGGTGTGTGTGTGTGTGTGTGTGTGTGTGTGTGCAGGGGGAGGGGATTAGCAGTTAATGATAATCATGGTATATATGTATGTCCCCCTAAGGATGGTTTGGAAATGCATCTGGTCGTCACAATGATTGGGTGGGTGGATGGGTGAGGGGCTCCCCAATGGCATTTACTAGGGCAGAATCCAAGGGTGCTGAACATGCAGGAAACAGTTCAGCACAAAGAATTGTCTTGTCCAAAATCCCATCTGCTCCCCCTTTAAGAAGCCCTGGAGGGCTTCTTTCTAGCTATGTAACTTCTCCGAACATTAGTTTACCTTATCTGAGAATGGAGAGATAAACGTTCATCTTGATTACCTCATAGAATTGTGGATTTCAAATATGTAACCTACATTAAAGCCCTTTTAACAAATGATAATGCATTATATGACCCAGCAAACTTCCTTGGTTTGTAGGAAAGTTTCATCCATAAGCCTGGCCCCATTGGCCACGGAAGCTGTAACCAGCTGAGGCCTGAGTCACAGAGATAGGACTCAAATGTGTTTCTATCTGAGTCTTCAATATCTCAGTCACTAACTCTGCTCTCTTTCCCATTGCTCAAGCCCCAAATCAGAGTCACCTTTGATTCCCCCCAAAGTCCAATCTCTCAACATCCGTATCTATTTTACAATAAAAACTTAACCCAAATCTATTTCTTCTTTTCATCTTTCCTGCTTCCACACAGGCCGGCCATGGCCTTTGATCTCCTGAGTGAAGCCCTGAGGTTAACGGATCACAAGGCTTCCCCTCTTGCCCCCTACACAGCAGCCAGAGTCATCTTTTAAAGATGTACATTGGACTGTGTCACTTCCCAGCTTAAATCCCTCCATTGATTTCCCTTTTCCCCTGGAATTAACACTACTCCCTCTGTTGGCTTATAAGACCTTTCATGCTCTGGTCTCTTCTGACACCTTCTTGGATTATCACATGTGTTGTCTCCATGCTTACCACAGTGCACTGATGTGTTGATTCCTGAACTACCAAGCTCTTTCCTGCCTCAGCGATTTTGCCCTTGCTGTTCCCTCTATCCAGAACACTCTTTTCCAGGTCTTTTACTTCTTCAGATCTCAGTTCAGATGTCACTCCTCAGAGAAACTTCTGCTTGCCTCCCCAGGTAGACTGGTCCTACTCATCATTGTCTATCCCATTATCCTGTTTAATTTCTTTTACAATGCTTAGCACCATCTGAAGGGATCCCATTTGTTTCTATCCATTTGTTAGTTGAATTTCTTAGGGTGTTATTGCTCTGAAAGGAGGACTCTCTCTGACTTGTCACTGCTGTGTTCCTAGGATCTAGAACACTGCCAGGCACACAGCAAGAGCTTAGTGAATGTTTGCTGATGAACAAGAGTAATTCTGCCTCAGTCATCTGAAGGCTTGACTGGGGCTGGAGGATGAGTTTCCAAGGTGACACACCCATGTGGCAGGGGACCTCTGTTCCTTGTCACATGGACCTCTCTATAGAGTTGCTCGTGACATTGAAGCAAATTCACCCAGAACAAGCCATCTAAGAGAGAGCAAGGGGGAAGCTGTGAGGACTTTTTTGACCTCACCCCCCATTGTCATTTTTTTTTAAAGTGTGTATAACTTGAGTCTTCTTTTATTTTATTTATTTATTTATTTGGCCACCCTGGGCGGCATCCGGGATCTTAGTTCCCCGACCAGGGATTGAACCCGTGCCCCCTGCATTGGGAGTGCAGAGTCTTAACCACTGGACTGCCAGGAAGTCCCCCCGCCCCATTGTCAGTTTTGCAATATTCTATTTGTTAGAAGAGTCACTAAGCCCAGCCTGCACTCAAAGGGAGGGTAATTAGAGGCCACCTTTTTTTTTTTTTTTTCTGTGGTACGCGGGCCTCTCACTGTTGTGGCCTCTCCCGTTGCGGAGCACAGGCTCCGGACGCGCAGGCTCAGCGGCCAT
>NC_041230.1:25210308-25236451 GCF_002837175.3 Physeter macrocephalus | reverse complement strand
GGGCACGAACCCGTGTCCCCTGCATCGGCGGGCGGACGCGCAACCACTGCGCCACCAGGGAAGCCCCACCTTTTAAAATTTAATTTAATTATTTCACTTTTAAATTGAAGTGTAGTTGTTTTACAATGTTATGTTAATTGCTGCTGCACAGCAAAGTTATATATATATATATATATATATATATTCCTTTTTTATATTCCTTTCCATTATGGTTTATCATAAGATATGTTCTCTGTACCATACAGTAGGACCTTGCTGCTTATCCGTTCCACATATAAAAGCCTACATCTGCTAACCCCAGCCTCCCACTCCATCCTTCCTCCAACCCCCTGCTTGGCAACCACCAGACCGTTCTCTATGTGGACATATTTTAAAACCAGCACACTCAGGCCATCATTTGCTAAGCCTGGCACTCTTCCGCTGAGTCATATACCTCTCCCAGGCTTTGTATAATGGTTTAAAGTATGTCACTGACAACACAGAGGCAAGAAGTAAAAATAGGGATGGTTAAATAGAACTAGCACCCCACATTCTGAACCAAAAGAGACTCAACCTAGTGATGTGTGACCCAGTAGCATCCTATTTGTCTGTGAAGGAGGGCCTGGGAAACACATGCACAGGCTTTATTTTTCTTCTTTCCTCTTCATACTGACTTCACATCTTTCAGCATTGGTATTTGGTGCTGGGTGGCACAGATACAAGCTTGGCCCTTTAAGCTACAAAAAATGAGGCCCCAGTGATAACAACTGGGGATAGAAAATCCAAAGCCAAGGAAAACTTGTCTCTCAGAATCCTAGTTAGCTGAAGTAATTAAATCAGCAGGAAGCCATCTGAACAATTATCACACTACAAGGAAAAACTCATTTTAAGGTCTTAGAATAAACATTCTAATAAATAGCTGTTAGTTTATATTTGTAAATACTTTCGGCTTATCAGGAAATTTTTTAATAGATTTTTAATTAAGGGGAACTTCACATTCATAGTAGTACTGCCTTGAGTTCAACATCTTTCTCCTGGTTTGGACATGGAGCCTTGGATTCACTTTGAAAAATTGAGAAATGGGCTTGATCTCTCTGTGCCAAAGTTGCTGATAGCTTTCTGTGTTTGGATCATACATTAGATTGTTCCATCAGGAGTTAGTTCAATGAAGTCTCCATATCCCCACAGGTGGAGGAACCCAAAGATGTGTTACCACTAGAAAAACAAGAAGATTCTTATAGAAATATAGTTGATGCTGTTGTCAGAGGACCAAGTAATTAATACAGGAGTCATGATCACAGTAGTGTGTGTAGGTGTCTCTGTGACCTCCTCCCCTTTGAAAACTGGTAATAATTTTTCAAGGAAGTATTAATTGATTACTTTTTTTTAAAAAGAGGGATTTATCCTTTTTCAAGTTCTTTCAATATGTCATCTCATTAAGCCTCACCAAAACCTTGTGAAATACATAACACAAATATGATTATCCCCATTACCTGAATGAAATAATGGAGGGAGATGTGACTTAATGTCATCCAGCAAGTCAAAGATAGAGTTGGACTGGACCCCAGGTCTTCCAGTTATTCCTTGTGTGACTCCACCTTGATGTTTCCTGATCTTCCTTTAATGTAGAGGTGCCTAACTATTTGGAGCTCCCCTTTAAGAGTCTGCAGACCTTTTCCAAGGAAAAAAAAGCCATTTGCACACACATAATTTTATGTAAAATTTGGAGGATTTAATCACCCTCTGGAAGTCAATGTTGGACTCCTTAAGCGTCTATTTATCCCAAGATAAGAACCCTGGCCATTTACCTGGCAATAAGGTGTTATCCACCAAGCAGAGGTTTAGACTTCATATGAGAACTGAAGATCCAACTTTTTGGGTCCTAAGTAGAGATTCCCTTCAAGTCTGCTGTCCATCAATAATTAGGGCAAAAGGGCACCAGTTTGAAAATATCAATTCATCAAGGATTCACCCTCTTTGTTACCTTATTGGAAGGCACCTATGTTAGCTTTTCTTTTAATATTTATGTGATTACAGGTTTTGGAATCAGATATCCTAACATAAGCTCTCTTGTCTCCAATTCAAGGTTCATTTGGGGGGTTTTGCTTGGATTTGACATTAACTGGTTCTATTTTATGGGCACACCCACACCTCCCCCTTGCCTTTGACATATCAGTGGCAGGGTAATATGATAAAGTTCTTACTTGACACACTGAGTAGTCTGTAATATGCTAACATTTCTGTATCATGTTAGTATTGCATTAAGCTAATATGACACTAATTCAAGATGACAGGAAAAATGACTAATACAATAAGACCTTCGTCTAGTTCTCTAGGGCTGCCACATGTGTCTGATTTAATTCACCTGAAACCTCCCGTGGATGGGCAGGGTTAAGGTGCAATAAGGCCATTGGAAGTGAAAGTCTCTGAAAAACAAAAACAACGGGGTATTTCCTGCCTGCCTTTCCCACCCCCACTCTCCAACTCCACAACCCAATTCCTGAGAGGCAGAATAAAGAGAGGTGGTCAAATAGGAGGAGTGGTTGTTTGAATGCCTTAGGTTCAAGGTCTTAGCTCTCAAATTATTAATCTTGGGCAAGTTACTTAACTCTTTCGTGTTTCAGTTTCCTGTAGAAAATAATGTAATAACTTCATGGGGCAATTTTAAGGATTAAATAAGGCAATGCATACACAGAGGGTATTCAAAAAATGATGATGATGGTGAGGACGACAAAACAGTATCTCACTGGACCCAGAAACAAAGAGAATTACTTGGAAAATCCTTGGATCTAGAGATTTACTTAAAAAATTTTTTTTTATTGTGGTAAAAAAATGCATACACAGGGCTTCCCTGGTGGCGCAGCGGTTGAGAATCTGCCTGCTAATGCAGGGGACACGGGTTCGAGCCCTGGTCTGGGAAGATCCCACATGCCGTGGAGCAACTGGGCCCGTGAGCCACAACTACTGACCCTGCACGTCTGGAGCTTGCGCTCCGCAACAAGAGAGGCCGCGATAGTGAGAGGCCCGCGCACCGCGATGAAGAGTGGCCCCCGCTCGCCGCAACTAGAGAAAGCCCTCGCACAGAAACGAAGACCCAGCACAGCCAAAAATAAATAAATTTAAAAAAAAAAGCATACATAAAATGTACCATTTTAATTACTTCTGAGTGTTTTCCCATTTAATTCTGTCTAATTTCTTTCAGCAATGTTTTGCTTTCTTCAATGTATGTCTTTTGTCTCTTCTGTTAAGTTTATTCTTAAGTATTTTATTATTTTTTGATGCTATTGTAAATGGAATCGTTTTCTTAATTTTATTTTATTTTTTGGATTCTTCAGGGAGACTTACTTGAAATGTTTAGTTCTTCAAAATTAAATGAGCACATGGTAAAAAATTCACCCAGCATAGGAACATATACAGTGAAAAATAAATCTCCCTTTATACCTGACCTGTAGGTCCAAGTTCTCCCTCCCAGAATCCTTCCTCCTTGCTGGTAGCTTGTGATGCCTTCTAGAGATATGCTGTCTTGATATAGTCATTTTATGAACAGATGGGATGTGCAAGGTTTTGGACATTGCTTTTTTTCTTTTAAATTCAGTATACCATGGAGATAGTTCTATATCAGCACACCAGGAAATACCTCATTCTATTGAAAGGCTACTGACTTTGCAGGTTGTCTACCTCTGTTTTTTAAACCATTTCCACAGTGAGAGACATTCAGATTATTTCCAGTTTTTGCTATTAGAAAGAATGCTTCAGTGGACATCATTGTACATATATCTTTGAGTACCTGTATAAATATACCACTAGGATAAATTCTTGAGTCTGTTTCTAGAATGGCAATTGCAGGGTCAAGATTATGTACATGGGAATTTTGGGGAGATTGTATTGGAGTTTTAACAATTTACATGCTGCTGATAGTATATGAGGATAAAGGTTTTCCCCCTTATCACTAGCGGCACTTTGATTTTTGCCGGGTTTTGATGGGTTAAAATAATGACATATTTTTAATGGTTTAATTTTATATTTTCATAATATAAGAAGTCATGTTCAGTATATTTTTTTCTTTCGGTTTTATTGAGATGCAATTGACACACAGCACTGTATCAGTTTAAGATGTACAGCATAGTGATTTGACTTACTTATGTCATGAAATGAAACCACAATAAGTTTAGTGAACACCTATCATCACATATAGATACAAAATTAAAGAAATAGAAAAAAAAATTTTTTCTTTGTGATGAGAACTCTTAGGATTTACTCTCTTATCAACTTTCATATATAACATACAGAAGTGTTAATTCTATCATGTTGTACATTGCATCCCTAATACTTATTTCTCTTATAACTGGAAGTTTGTACCTTTTGACCACCTTCATCTAATTCGCCTCCCCCCAGCCCCTACTCTGGCCTCTGGCAACCACACATCTTATCTCTTTTTCTATGAGATTGTTTGTTTTTTGTTTTTAGAGTACAATTGACCTACAACACTATGTTAGTTCCTGTTACACAACATAGATTTGATATTTCTATACATTTCAAAATGATCCCCATGATAACTCTAGTTACCATCTGTCACCATACAAAGATATTACATAATTGACTATATTCCCCCACACTGTACATTTCATACCCATGACTCATTTATTTTAGAACTGAAAGTTTGTACCTCTGAATCTCCCTCACTTATTTTTCTCACCCCCCCCACCTCCTCTGGCAACCATCTGTTTGTTCTCTGTATCTATGCCTCTCTTTCTGTTTAGTTGTTTTGTTTTTTAGATTCCACATATAGGTGAAATCATACAGTATTTGTCTTTGTGTGGCTAAACCACACTGACTCCATGTGGTCATGTCCATCTTAGACCTGCAGTCCCGCTCCCTCCTCTTTCTGCGTGGCTGAGCTTCAGCCTAACTCACAAGGGATGCACCTAAGCCAGATGAGTTCCCTATCAACCTTTACCCTTGTCTTCATCTGATATGAAAACCAGAAGGATGCCTTTTTGCTGATGCGATGGTTAATGGCCCTTGAGGAATAATGGTCATGAGACCTCGGAGGGGAAAACTCCCCTGGTTCCTGTTGGTGCAGATGTGCTTCTCCCTTAGTAGTCAGATCCTATTTTTAGCTTTGGCACCTTTAAATCGCCCTGTACCCCTTTTAGCAGTGCAGAGTGCAGCTTTGAATGCCTTTGGATGGTCGTCCACCCAATCCTGCCTGTATGTAGGTTACCCACAATAAACTTCATAATTGCACTTTATGTAGTTGCCTGCTTTATTTTTTGGTCTCAAAGTTTCTTTTCAGTTTGGAGGATATTCAAAATCCCCGTGTTCCAACAGTCTTCTCTGTCTCACTTATTTCACTTAGCATAATACCCTCTAGGTCCATTGATGGTGTTGCAAATGGCAAGATTACATTATTTTTTTATGGCTGAGTAATATTCCATTGTATATCCATATCACATCTTTATCCATTCATCTGTTGATGGGCACTTAGGTTGCTTTCATATCTTGGCTATTGTACATAATGCTGCAGTGAACATATGGGTGCAAATATCTTTTTGAATTAGTGTTTTCCTTTTCTTTGGATAAATATTCAGAAGTGAAATTGCTGGATTGTACGGTAGTTCTATTTTTAATTTTTTGAGCAATCTACATATTTCTTTCCATAGTGGCTGCACCAATTTACATTTCTACCAGCAGTGTACCAGGGTTCCCTTTTCTCCACATCCTTGCTAACACTTGTTTGTTGTCCTTTTGATAATAGCTAGTCTGACTGGTGTGAGGTGATATCTAATCGTGGTTTTGATTTACATTTCCCTGATGATTAGATGTTCAGTATATTTTTTAAATGTTTTTTTTTTAAACCCTGTGAACCACATTGCATATTTCATGTTCGTTTATGTATTGGGTCATTGAATTGTTTTCCTTAACTTGTAAAAATCTTCTTAGACAAAATTAGCCCTTTGTCATGTGTCACAAACACTTTTTTTCCATTTTTTGTTTGTTTTTAAACTTTGTTTATGGCGACCATTTTATTATAGAGATATTTAAAATTTTTATGGAATCAAATTTAAATTTAAAAGATTAAAAAAATTTCTTTGTGGCTTTGGGTTTTATATCATCAAGTGGCCTTTTCTATTACAAAATTTAAAAAAAAACTAAATTATCCTGTGTTTTTTCCCTAACGTTTTTACTATTTTTTATGTTTAAATGTTTGATTTCTTTCAACATTTATTTCAGGGTAAGAAGTGAATTTGGGATCTGTTTTTTTTTCCCCCCCAGAAATGGCTAGCCTGTTGTCATAATGTCTTTTATTGACAAGATTCTAGTTTTCTTCACTGATTGAAATGCAACCTTTGTCACATAATACATTTCCACAGGTATTTAGATTCATTTCTAGACTTGCCATTCTTTTCTGTCTGTATAATGCACCTGGACCAAATTATTTTAATTACTGAAGCTTTATAGCTCCTTAGAATGAGTTTTACTCATTCAAGAAATATTCTATTGATATATTATTGAGATTGTATAAAATTTATGGGTTGATTTAGGGTGAAGTGACATCTTTACATACTCAACCCTCCTTCCAAGGACAGGGTTGTCTTTCCATTCACTTCAGTTTTCTTTCATGTCCCTCAGTAGTGCCTTAACATTTTCTTTTTATAGATTCTGCACCTTTAAAGCTTATTCCTCAGTATTTTATCTTTTCAAACTCCTATTTATAAATGAGATTTTTTTCTTCCATTATGTATTCTAATTGGGATATTGTATACAGAAAGCTATTGTTATGTGTATATAAAATTTAAATACTCACTTTACTAAGTTCACCCCTTTTTTTCATAGCTTTGTAGTTGATCCTCTTGGGTTTCGTTGGTATAAAAGCACATTATTTTGCCTTTCCATTTCCAATTTTAACTACCACATTTTTGTGGCTTGCTAAAGCATACAGAGGAATGTTAAACAGTAGTAGTGGTGATGGGTATCTTCCTTTATTCCAGACTTTAATGAGAATGATTTGGTAATTCACTGTTATACATGATGATGACTTTTTCTTACTTATATTTCTTATATACATTTCTATATATATGTTTAAAAAATCATATTAAAGATGTAACTATTTCTTTATGGTTTAATAAAGAGTTTGTTTTTTTCAACAAGACAATGTTTTTTAATCTGATACCTTTCCCAGCATCTTTGAAGATGGTTATATCATTTCTCTCCATTGACATGTGACTCTAGTGAGTCCCTAATGTTGAACTATCTTTGCATTTTAAATCTAGTTATATTATTCTTTTAGTGTGCTGCCAGATCCTAAGTGCTGATATTTTATTCAGGATTTTTGCATTACTATTCATAAGTGAGATTTACTCTTTATTTTTTTATTATGCTATTTTAGTCAGATTTTGGTGTCAAAGTTTTGCTAGCTCTAAAAAAGGGGGTTGGGAATAATCTTTTAAGACTCTGAACAGTTGAAGTAGCACTGGAGTTATGTGTTCTGTGAAGATTTGTTTATTTTCCTTTGTGAAACTCTCTTGAGTGGCTAGCTCTTTGATTCCTTTCTGAATTACTTCTAAAATCAGTATATTTAAAAAAGCATAGCTGTATGTGGTTCCACTTGTGATGTAAAAACATTACAATAAATTAATGTCTATAAAAAATTAGCATATTTATACTCTTACCTCTTCCTGGGTCAGCTGTGATTATACTTCTCCAGGAAATTATCTATTTCATCCCAGTCTTCAACTTTACAAGGAGTTGAAGTCTCTATCATGATTCTTTGAATTATCTTTTATTATTTCCATCATCACTTATATTTTGTACCTATTCTGTTTTCTTCTTTCTTTATTAGATTAGTTAATGGCACATACATTTTATTATTTTTTTCCCCAAAGAGCAAGCTCTTGGATTTATTCCCTAGTCACAACTTTTCATGCCTTTTTTTTTTTTTTTTTAATTTATTTTTGGCTGCGTTGGGTTGTTGCTGCGCTCGGGCTTTCTCTAGTTGAGGTGAGTGGGAGCTACTCTTTGTTGTGGTGTGCAGGCTTCTCATTGTGGTGGCTTCTCTTGTGGTGGAGCACGGGCCCTAGAGCGCGTAGGCTTCAGTAGTTGTGGCTCGCGGGCTCTAGAGCACAGGCCCAGTAGTTGTGGCGAATGGGCTTAGTTGCTCCGCGGCATGTGGGATCTTCCTGGACCAGGGCTTGAACCTGTGTCCCCTGTGTTGGCAGGTGGATTCTTAACCACTGTGCCACCAGGGAAGTCCCTTCATGCCTTTTTAAAAAAATTGTTGTTTTTTCTTTCTTGGCGTGTGGCGCGGCACGCGGTATCTTAATTCCCCCACCAGGGATGGAACCTGCATCCCCTGCAGTAAAAGCATGGAGTCCCAACCACTGGACCACCAGGAAGTTCCCAACTTTTCATGTTTTTAAGTCACTAATTTCTTCTTTTGTATCTATTTGTTCCTTATTTTTGATTTCCGTAGATTTATTTTGTTATGCTTTAAAAAAACTTTTGGAAGTTTTTGTAACTTATTTTAATTCTTTCTTATTTAACAGTATACATATTTTAAGCTTTGATTTTTCCCTAAATACTGCTTTTGTTTTATTCCATATGTTCTGATACACCTTTGTACATAGTCCAATATTTTGATTTGGATTTCTTCTTTGATGCAAAAATTACTTAAGATGAGGTTCACCACTTTTTCAGGTGCAGTGTGTTTATTGTTTAGTGCATTCTTATTAATTTCTAACATTACGGCCTTGTAATTAGAGTATGCTATCTGAGATATTTTTTCTTGCAGTAAAATATACATAATACAAAATTTATCATTTTGACCATTTTAAATGTACACTAAGTACATTTGCATGGTTGTGCAACCTCCATCAACATTCATCTCCAGAACATTGTCATCTTCCCTGTACTCATTAAGCAATAACTTCCTCTTCCCTGCTTCTCCCACAGAGGTGTTTCTGATGTTGAGAATTTGTTGAGGTTTTCTTTGTGGCCTCGCTCACACTTGGCCATTTTCTGTTTGTTTTTACCTGGAATGTCTTGTTCATTCTTTCACTTCCAGTCTTTCTGAGGGATTTTGTTTTAGATATATGTCTTGTGTGTAACATGTAGTTGGACTTTATATTGTGATCCAATCTTAGCGTATTTTAATGGGTGTCTTACAGTGAGCTTTCCCCAGATCTTGACCCAAGGATCCCAGAGCAAGCAATTTATTTGGGAGGTGATACCAGGAGATATTAGAAAGGAAGTGGGGAAGAGAGACAGGGAAGGGAGGACAGCCAATCCAGGGGGCAGGAAGGAGCAGGTTACCACTCAACCCTACTGGGGACTTCTGGAAGACGGTGTGGCACCCACCTCTGCATTATCTACCCAAGGGTTAAGGACCTGGGATATTGACCCCTTCACTCCCGTTCTTCATTGACTAAGAGCTTCTCTACCCTGCTCCTCGTGTGGGTTGAGCACGTTCCCGCAGCCAGAGAAAGCACTCAGACATAGCCACAAGTGCTCGCTGTAGAAACTGTTGGCCCACATGCGAATGGTGAGCACTGAGGGGTTATGAGCAGAGGACTGACAGTATCACTGGGAGAAGTGAAGTTAACTTCACAGGGTGCTGGGGTTTCTGGGATGCTGGGAAGCTGGGCTAGGAATATTGTTTAGAGGCACCTAGGCACTGTCTTGCTTTTTTCTTTTCTAAACTGGGTTAGAATGTGGCCTCGCCAGCCTTAAGTTTGGCTTGAGAGTTGGAAAGTCTTGGATGTCTGTAAATATTTTCTATCAAGGGCCCCAATGGTTTATGCATATTCTTCTTGTAAGTCCCATGTGGAGCGGCAAAAATTGAGCTTCTCAGTTCTGGCAGAGTCTTAGCTTTATGGGCAGCATCACTGGAGCTGCGGCCCTACTGGGGTTGCAGTCATAGTCTATACGGCCATTCTGCATCTGCGAATTCTCATGCGGCTTGCGGGATCTCAGTTCCCCAACCAGGGATTGAACCTGGGCCATGGCAGTGAAAGCCCGGAATCCTAACCACTAGGCCACAAGGGAACTCCCAGAATTCTCAGTATTTTTGGCTAAACAAATCAGGTATTAATCTTACAATGGGTGTGTGCATCTTTCAGTTTAAAGCTTACCTACAAAATTGCTATCCCATTTACCCTGCTGGGAAGAGAGCTCTGTCTTAGATTGGCCTTATGTTATGCTTTCTGTTTTTAATTCTGTCACTGCACTGAAGGAGTACATATGAATTAAATTCTTTTGATTCTACCTCCGAATTATATCTTACATTTTTCTATTTCTTTTTATCATCGTTACTACCATCCTGATCCAAGACAGCATCAATGGTCACCTGGACTTCTGAAGTAGCCTCCTAAGTTGTTGCCTTATATTTGTTCTTGCACTCTTGGGGTGGACATCCATACCCCTTTTCTTGGTTGCAGTACCATGATTTTTCTTGGGGGAACATCCAGTTCCATTAGATACAGCCTTAGTGGGAGTATCAAACAAGGTGCTTCCTACTCCTTCCAACCCCCTTATCTGCCTAGGGGTGCATGTGACCTATACTAGGCATTCAGAGGCTCTGCCTTAGGAATTTAAATTTTGAGCAGAACGTAATAAAGACTGAAAATGACTGTAGTTATTCATCCAGTTGGCAGTACCAGAAGAGACTGTCAATTAATTTTTGCTTCCAATCCAGACTCTTTAGATTTTCCTTTGATTCTGGGCCTTAGCCTCTCATAGCCTTCTAGTAAATTGCCTTTGCTTTTTTTTTTTTTTTTTTTTTTTGCTTAGGTTAACCTGAGTGAATTCCTGTTTCTTACGACTAAAGAATTTGGACTAATATCCATGATACCTGTTAGGATAAAGACTAAGCTGCTGTAACAGAAACTTCAAAATACAGTGGGTCAAGCAAGATCTATGTCCGTCTCTTGTGTCACAGTCCAGAGTGTGTGAGAGGGTCTGTGCCCTAAGGTCATGCGGGCCCAGATAGCTTCCTCCTTGTTGCTCTGCCAATTTCTAGGGTGCTGTCCTTGTCTTCTTGGTTGATGCGGGGTCACTGCCACATCGACATTCCAGCCCACAGGTGAGAGGAAGCCCGTGGCTAACACTTCCTGTTAAACAAGTGAGTAGAATTTGTTTACTCTGCGAATGCTTACGTGATGTGCCCACACCTGGCTGAAAGGGAGGCTGGGAAATGGAGGCTCTAGCTGGGTGAATGTGTGCCCAGGAAGAAAGGAAGAAGGGTTTGGAGAAAACGGCAATTTGCCACATGCCATCTTTTAGATCCCTTCCTCACATTAAGGCGAGAGTGGTGTCTCACACACACACCCTGCACATGTAAACGTGTCATCTTCCTGCTTATAAGACTCTCATGGGCTCTCACTGGGTTTGGATTAAGACCAAGACCATCCCATGGCTTCTAAGGCCTGCACACTGGGGCTCGGCCCACCTCTGCAACCTCCTGGCCCTGCCAACCACGCTGGCATTTTCTTCATTGGTTACACCAGCAGCATTTCTTTTAATGCATCCTGGGCTCTTTTCTCTCTTGGAACATTCTTCCCTCCCTTTCCCTTGACTTGTTAATTCCTGTTTACCCTTCATTTCTCAGCTTAATCATCACTCTTTTCAAGGAAGCCTTCATAGACACCCCCCAGATTAGGACATAATCCTCTGATCAACACCCCTGTAGTACCCCGTACCTTATTTTTCTGTTAATAAACTTAAGTAATCATGTGCCTGATTAGTATTGTTTTCCTCTGCCAGAATGCCAGTCCCATGAGGACAGGAAACACACCCTCTCATCATCTTGGGATCCCTAGCACCCGGTACAGTGCTTGGCACAGAGAAGACCCTCAAAAACATACCCAATGAGTCCATGAATGAGGAAGGACATGGAGGGTGGTGTAATAGCATATTTGGGATGAAAGGCTCTTGGTTTTAAGAAACTGGTATAGATTGTATGTGGGTTTATGAATGTTCTGATTCAGGATTCTCAGAGATGAGGGGGTAGGGAAGAACAAAGGACATTGGCCCGTATTTGAGATTTTAACCGGAAGCTCTCCTGTTCGGAATCCTAGCTGGGCAAAGCAAGCCCTCTGGATACTGTTTTCCTTGGCCAAGTCCTTGGCAAAGAGGAAAGGAGGAAGGATGGGGAGAAAGAAAGAAAAAGGAGAAGGAGAGGTGGGGAAAGATAAGAGTAACATGAGCCATGATGTTCCATGGGTGCCAGCTAAGGTGTTCATACTGCTTAACAAGGACAGTGATCATTCTTTACATCTGCCTGGGATTCACTGTTCTTGAGGTGTGTTCACAGATGTCAACACTTTGAGGTAGGCGAGACAGTACTTCCTATCTTCATTTAAAAATAGCTTTGATTGTTTTTATTTCTTCCTGCAAAAACAATACATATTTCCTGTAGAAATGTTACCAAACACAAGCAAGAAGAAGAAAAAATCTTCTCACTCAGAGATAGAAACTGTTAACACCTTGATGTATATGTTTCTCGATTTTTCCCCATGTATATTTAACATTCTCATTTTACGGGTGAAGACGAAGCTCAGGGAGAGTGTTTGCATGTCTATTGCTTTCTTTATTCATGTAATTATTTCTTTCTAACAACCTCTGTACAAAAAGGATTTGAGGCGTTGGGCTGACACAGCCATGAGAGACGGACTCTTACTGCGACCCACATGTTCAGACTCTTATTTTGAATTCATATAGCTGTTTCCACTTCTCCAGCCAATGAAACCTCATGAATAAGAATTTGCCTTCTCCTCCCAGAGGGAGTTGTCTTGAGGACCAAGAGACACAGCAGCTTGCTCTAGAGAGAATGGTAAGAAGGCAGGTTGTGGATGGGAAGCATAAGGAAGCCTGATAGAGCCCAGGACAGATGGACAGACTTTCTGATGCCACATTCTTTTTTTAAAAAAATTTTATTTATTTATTTTTGGCTGTGTTGGGTCTTCATTGCTGCGTACCGGCTTTCTCTAGTTGTGGTGAGCAGAGGCTACTCTTGGTTGCGGTGCACAGCCTTCTCATTGTGGTGGCTTCTCTTTGTTGTGGAGCACGGGATCTAGGCACATGGGCTCAGTAGTTGTGGCTCGCAGGCTCTAGAGCGCAGGCTCAGTAGTTGTGGTGAAAGGTCTTAGTTGCTCTGAGGCATGTGGGATCTTCCCGGACCAGGGCTCGAACATGTGTCCCCTGCATTGGCAGGCGATTCTTAACCACTGCGCCACCAGGGAAGCCCTGATGCCACATTCTGATGCCCAACCTAACAGATGACGATTAGCAGCCACCAGCTGTGAAGTGACTGTAAATGCTGCTTCAAATAAAATGTCTTTTTTTTTTTTGACGCATTTAGCAAAACATTTAAAAATCCAACAGTGAATGTTTGTTGGCAGCCCAGAGGCTATGTGACACCGGGGGAGTGGCTGGTTACTTGCTGTGGATGAAGACCCCTGATGGTTTGATGTCTCCAGCTAGAGCAAGAAGCTCTCACCTATAAGGAGGGAAGTGAGCCCATTCAGAGGTGCTCCTTTCTTGCTGGCTGACCTTGAACAAGTTCCGTTCTTCTAATTGGTCATCCATTTCCCCATCTGTAACTGGTCTCCCTGCTTCCATTCTTGTCCCCCATCAATTCCCACCCTGCGCCCATTCTCTACATGGTCTCTAGGAGTGATTTGTAAAAGTGTCAGTTCATTTGAATCAGTCTCCTGCTGCAGCCCCACCTGGTTTTCTGGCTCGAGATCTTTCCACTTACTCTTCCCTCTGCTGAGAGCTCTCTTTCCATAGAGGCTATGGCAGGCTCATCATCATCCAGGTCACAGCTCAAATGTTACCTTCTTTCCTGACCATCCCCGCTTTAGGGGGCCTCCCCTCCCCTCATTTGTTCTCAACTGCTTAACTCTATATTTTATTTCTTTCATTTTACTTACCTCTATTGACTTTATGGTCCTTTCCCTCCCACTCTCTTTACTCCCATCCCCACACAGATACCTAGAAGGTATAAGCTCAACAAGGGCAGGCACCTTCCGATGAGGCTGTTTGATAAATCAATATAACTTCATGACACCTGGCTTAAAAGTTAAACACTGCAACCAACAAAAAGCTCCTGAATCTTATTTTCCCTTGGACAAACACTGTCTTCCTTTGTAGGTCCAAAATTTTCTGGGGGCAGATGCTGTGCTTTCTTACATATGTCTTCAGAGTTAGATTTCATATGTATGTCTTCCAGGGTTAGATTATATCAAAATGCCTGCAACCATACTTCTGTACGACATCTCAAGTGAAAAAGGAAAATATCTAAGGATAAGTCTAAGGATTGTGGCATACAGTCCTTTCTATAAAAAGACAGTAGTTATTAAGATACTTTTGATAGTTGTAGCAGATGCTGCCAGTGTCTCCTCATGCTTCCCCTTCAGTTCATGCCTGCCTGACTTCCAACTGCCAGTACTTGCGTTTCTTTGCCTGGGAACTTTCTCTGATTTGGACTTTCATTGGCCACTGAAGCCCACGTGGCACAGAGAATTAATGGCCCCTGTCCCTCAGGAGCAGCCTTCAACAGAACAGTGGCTGTTGGCAATTGGTGAATAAATACCCCAGCTCCCTCACCACTCAGATGGGATGACTCTGAGGTATATGTTCTACTCTGACTCTCAGAGTCCTTAGCAGCATTGAGCTCCATTTTCCTATGGTGGTAATTGACTCAGAAACACATCCTATGTGGTTGGCTGCCTTCATTCTGTCTCACTTACCACTTTTTTTAAAAAATTGAAGTAGAGTTGATATTATATTAGTTACAGGTGTGCAATATAGTGAGTCACATTTTTAAAGGGAAATTTAGAGTTATTATAAAATACTGGCTATATTCCCCATGTTGTACAATATATTCTTGCAGCTTTTTTATACATAGTGGTTGGTTCCTCTTAATCCCCTACCCCTATCTTACCCCTCCCCCTTCCCTCTCCCCACTGGTAACCACTAGTTTGCTCTCTATATCTGTGAGTCTGCTTCTTTTTTGTTATATTCACTAGTTTGTTGTATTTTTTAGATTCCACATATAAGTGATATCACATAGTGTTTGTCTTTCTCTGTCTGACTTATTTCACTGCTAATACCCTCCAAGTGCATCTATGTTGCTGCAAATGGCAAAATTTCATTCTTTTTAATGGCTGAGTAGTATTCCATGGTATACACCCACCCCCCACTCTTACCTGTGTTTTCTGGAATCATCTCCCAAATAAATAACTTGAACTTGAATCCTTGTCTCAGGGTTTGTTTCTGGGAGAACCCAAATAAGATAGCATTGAACTTTGTATGTTACCCATTACCAAAAAAGCATTATACCGTGCATACTATTTGTTGTATGATTTGCTTTTTTCAGCCATCATTAACCATACCAATACCTCCTAATCAATACAGACAGATCTACCTCATTTCTTTTATCAGTAAGTTTCTCCTACTTCTAATTAGAAGCAGGGAGTTTTAAAATGGTATGTAATCCTTTTTTTCCCCTGCTTTTCTTGGAACCCTCAACGACTCTAAGGGATCATGTACCCCTTCCTCTATGTTGAGGCTTCTTGGTCTTAGCACACTTGACATTTTGGTCTGCATATTTCTTTGCTGTGTGTGGCTGTCCTGTGCACTGTGGGGTGTTTAGTGGCATCTCTGGTCTCTACCCACTAGACTCCTGTAGCACACTCCCAGTTGTGACATCCAAAATTGTCTTCAGAATCATCAAATGCTCCTTGGGGGAAAATGGTCCCCAGTTGAGACCAAGGCTGTATGCATACCCCAGTTCTACCCAAACCTAGGGCTGTACCCAATTCCAATCACACTCCCTTGGGTGTTAGGGTACATCCTAACTGAAAAGTTACACATTCAAAGATGGTTCAAAAGAGCTCCGGTGAGACATGCTTTTGGTGTTCTGCTGATTATTGTCCCCCAGGGGTTTGTATCACATTTACCTAAGTTGGAGCTACATTTCCAAGAATTCCTTTCCTTGAACTTTTCAAAATTCCTTTCCTTGCAAGGTTCTGGATTAAGCTTGGCTGTGAGAGAAACCTGGGTAAGGTTTGGAAGGTGACATTGCTGCCCTGTTTCTATGAAAGGTGGTAAGAGGGTCAGGTTCTGCTGCAACTCACACTGGATATCATGGGTCTGCTGACCATGTCGTTGGCGTGGACCAGCATGGTGTGTGTGTGGGGGGCAGTGGGGTAGAGGGATGGCTCCTCCCACTCCTGGCATCTCCTCCCTCAGCTTCTCTGGATTCTGCATCAGGCTTCTGCAGGGCTCCCTAGCAGGACACCTGTATCAATGATGCTATAAGCTTGGAGGTGGTGAGAGACCAATCTTGGTTCCCACGAGGGCTAGACGCCCATTACCATCAGTCCTTGTGGTTCCAGACTGTTCTTCTGGTTTCATTTTGTCCTTATTCACCTTCATGTCATGATGATCTTCCTTTTGCAATGGCTAAGCCTTCTGACTTCAGGCCCAGACACAGGGCAACAGACCTTCACTGACAACTAACTAGCCCCTGGATCACTGATGACCTAGACCCTCTAAAAAAATCTGTCTTTTCACTCATGGTGGCTCTGCTTCTCTGATGGAAAGCTAGCTGATGGATACACACTCACTGGGGTGTTCAGGTGTACATCCTGACTGAGAAATTACACATTCAGATTGCTCAAAAGAGCCCTGATGAAACAATCTAAATGAAGTTTTTGGAGTTTTGCTCTTTATTGTTCCCTGGGAACCATCAGAAAAAGGAAAACGAATTCTTTGCTCTCTCTTTCTTTTTTAAATCTACTGCAACTGTTGCCCTTGGGCATATGGGGAGTCCTTAATATTGACTCAACAGAATTGCGTGGTGGGAGAATCAAGAGAGGATTCATTACCTGGCAGCCTTTTTTCTACAGAAACGCTCTGAAAACTCAACATTTGAAAGTGTCCATCTCATTTGAGGATGTGTGCCCTTTTCTTCCCCAAATTTACTCAGTGCCACGTCCTCCTTCTCATGCAGGTGCCCTGTCACCTGGTACACAAGGTGTTAATGTACCCAACTGCCTGTGGACTCTATGGGTTATTCCATATTTATTTCAATTATATAAGTATACCGGGCCAGTGTATTTATTTTAAATCACATTATCTACAGCTTCCCAAGCCTGTGTCAACAAAAAGAACGGTTTCAATTTAGTAGACTTTGAAATGGTGTGCAGTTTATCCTCACTTCAATTATACCCTCTACAGTAAGTCATGGGCAGCTTCAGGATTATTCAGGGCAATGTAATGCTATCTGAAAGCATTGATTTTCCCCTCCTCTTCAAGAACAGTTCACTGAAGGATGCACTAGAGCCTTCTTTAAGAAAACATAAAAATACATTTCTCAGCTGCAACTTCTGAGAAATCTCAATCTTAGTGGCTCCGGATGAGGCTGTTGAGGAAGTTTCTAAACTTTTTTTTTTTTTTTTTTTTTTTTGCGGTACGCGGTCCTCTCACCGCTGTGGCCTCTCCCGTTGCGGAGCACAGGCTCCGGACGCGCAGGCTCAGCGGCCGTGGCTCACGGGCCCAGCCGCTCCGCGGCATGCGAGATCTTCCCGGATCAGGGCACGAACCCGTGTCCCCTGCATCGGCAGGCGGACTCTCAACCACTGCGCCACCAGGGAAGCCCAGGAAGTTTCTAAACTTTAAAGAAAGATGTGAGTGACCGTAGCAGGAATCATGTTTCTTGCCTTGAAGTGATGGGAGATGGATGGAGCAAAGGAAGAAGAGAATGTCAGAGAATTTCTGCACTCTACTTATAAAAAACATATTTTTTGGGCACCTACTATGTAGCAAGTATGTAGGAGCTGGGGATATAGTGGTAAACCTGAAGACCAGAGCCGACTTCATGGGCATGTGACCTCTGCTTTTGCCCAAAGCTACATGCTTATGAGGGTCCCATGCTTGGTTTAATGTTCTCTTGTTGCTGTCTTGAAATTCTTAGTAATTTTCAAATAAGAGGGCCCATGTTTTCATTTTGCACTGGCCCTCCAAAATATGCAGCTGGTCTTGATACATACACAACCAGTTCTGCTCTCATGGAGCTTAGAGTTTAGTGGGGGAGACAGACATGAACTAATTACATAAGTTCCTATTCCAATTGTGATGAGGGCTACTAAGGGACAGGTCCAGGGGGCTTAGAGGGTATGTAAGGAGGGGACCCAGTAGGCTGGAGTCAATGAAGTCACCCAGAAAAAGAGCCATTTGGGCAGACATCTGAAAGATGGACAATGCAAACATGCGGAGTTCTCTAGGGAGATCATTCCAGGTGGAGGGAACAGCGTGGGCAAAGACCCCTGGCAGGAAGCAGCTTGGCGCATTAGAGTCAGAGAAGGGGCCAGTGATAGCAGAGCACAGTGGACATGGAAGTAGATTATTTTCTTTGTCAGGAGCACCAAGATCTCGATGCACTGCAGTTAGACTTATAGATTTTTCCAGTTGGTAACTTGAGGTGACCCATAGACTTTTTTTCTCTTAGTATCCCATTATTGCTGTCTGATCCCTGAATTAATCTGGCCTCACTTAATATTGCAGTTTTTTGGAAGGGGGGTAGATGTTTCACAAATAACCCAGTCTCTCAAAACATTAACCATTTGAAGTTACTTAAATTTAAATAACATGGCAATAGTAATCATTGAGTATTTATTTCAGAATCCAGAATGAAGATGCCAGCCACACACTTACCCAAAGCCTTATCAGTAGGTATTTACACATAGAGCCTGAACAATATTTGTAAGCTCATTATAGCACTGAGTGTTGAGTAAGCCATTTTATTCTTGCTTGTTCTTCTTCTTTTTTTTTTTTTGGCTGCATTGGGTCTTTGCTGTGCCCGGGCTTTCTCTGGTTGCGGCGAGCGGGGGCTACTCTTCATTGCTGTGCGTGGGCTTCTCATTGCGGTGGCTTCTCTTGTTGCAGAGCACGGGCTCTAGGCACGCAGGCTTTCCGTAGTTGTGGGATGCGGGCTCAGTAGTTGTGGCTCACAGGCTCTAGAGCTCAGGCTCAGTAGCTGTGGCACACGGGCTTAGTTGCTCTGTGGCATGTGGGATCTTCCCTGCCCAGGGATCGAACCTGTGTCCCCTGCAGTGGCAGGTGGATTCCTAACCACTGGGCCACCAGGGAAGTCCCATTCTTGCTTGTTCTTTACCTACCTCTTTGACACTTAAAAGCAGGAGTTCCCTAGATCTTGGCCTTCTAGAAGTTGGTGAATCTCCCTCTGCAGATCCAGACAGGTTGTGATTTTATAGTCTTTTACTGGCTCGTCTCTCTGCTTCCAAAGCTGTGGAGACTGTTCTATTAAACTCTCTTTACAGGTGAGTGGGGAACTCCACACTATTTGCAATGGGAAGAAATTGAAATTCATTGTGCATTAGAAAGTTTACTTGTAAGAACAGTATGAGGTTCCTTAAAAAACTAAAAATAAAGTTACCATGTGATCCAGCAATCCCACTCCTGGGCATATATCCGGAAAAGATGAAAACTCTAATTTGGAAAGATCCATGCACCCCAATGTTCATAGCAGCACTGTTTATGATAGCGAAAACATGGAAGCAACCTAAGTGTCCATTGACAGGTGAATGGATAAAGAAGATGTAGAACATATGTATGATAGAATATTACTCAGCCATTAAAAAGAATGAAATAATGTCATTTGCAGCGATGTGGATGGACCTAGAGATTATCATGCTAAGTGAAGTAAGTCAGACAGAGAAAGACAAATACCATATGATATCATTTACATGTGGAATCTAAAAAAAATGATACAACTGAACTTATGTACAAAACAGAAATAGACTCAGAGACATAGAAGACAAACTTATGGTTACCAAAGGGTAAGGGGAGGAGGGATAAATTAGGAGTTTGGGATTAGCAGATACAAACTACTATATATAAAATAAACAACAAGGTCCTACTGTATAGCACAGGAAACTATATTCAACATCTTGTAATAACCTGTAATGGAAAAGAATCTGAAAAAGAATGTGTATATATATATTTGCTGTACACTTGAAACTAACACAACATTGTAAATCAACTATACTTCAATAAAAAATTTAAAAAATAAAGTTTACTTGGCTGAAACATTTGCAGTAGGAAGTCTTGGGGAACAGTGAAATTGGAAATGCTGGGGAGATAAAGAACCTCCAGCCCCAGAAGTCACATTTTAAAAGACAGTCCATATATTTACTGAATTGATTTCTCTGGACATACCGAAGAAGAAAGTAAAATAAAAGACTAAAAATCTCTACAAATGACCCTCATCTGCTGCCATTTTGATGCGTCACTTGATTGACTTGGTTAAAAATTTCAAGCAGAATTGACTGGGAAACATTAGCATAGGAAATAACTTTGACCTCAGTGACAGTAGCAAGATTTAAAAAAAATGTTTTATCTCTTTTAGTCGATTAAAGTGAATTACTTTAATGGATTTTCTGATATTAAACCATTCTTACGATTCTGGGATCAATCCAGTTTGGTTGTGATTTTTGCATTGTTTTGTTTTTCACCATTTTAACCACATTTAAGCGTAAAAATCAGTGGCATTCAGTACACTCACAATGTTCTGCAACCATTTCCAGAATTTTTCATCACGCCAGACAGAACCTCTGTATCCATAAAACAATAACTCTTCAGTTCCCCACCCCCTCCAATCCCCTAGTAACTTATATTCGTCTTTCTGGCTCTACATGAATTTGCTTATTCCAGGTTCCTCATATAACTGAACTCCCACAATATTTGTCCTTTTGTGTCTGACTTATTTCACTTAGCATATTGTTTTCAAAGTTTATATTGTAGCATGCACCAGAATTTCATTCTTTTTTAAGGCTGAGTAATATTTCATTTTATGCATATGCCACATTAAAAAACTTGAGATATAACTGACATATAACATTGTATTAGTTTTAGGTGTACAGCATAATAATTTGATATATGAATTTATTATGAAATGTTCACCACAATAAGTTTAATCAACATTCATCACCATACAGAGTTATCATTTTTTTTCTTGTGATGAGAAATTTTAAGATTTACTCTCTCAGTAACTTTCAAATATACACTACAGTGTTATTAACTACAGTCACCATGCTGTACATTGCATCCCCAGGACTTACTCACAACTGTGCATTTGGACCTTTTTGACCACCTTTGCCCAATTTGCCCACCCCCCTGACTCTGGTGACCACCAGTCTTTTCTCTGTATCTATGAGGTTTAAAAAAATTTTTTTTTATATTGTACATGTAAGTGTGATCATACAGAATTTGTCTTTCTCTGACTTATTTCACTTAGCATAATGCCCTCAAGGTCCATCCATGCCACAAATAGCAGGATTTACTTCTTTTTCTTGGTTGACTAATATATACACACACCATGTTTTTTTAATCCATTGATCTGCGGATGGACGTTTGGGTTGTTTCCACCTTTTGGCTGTTGCGAACAATGCCAGCAATGGGAGTTTTGCTTGGAAAAGAAATGAGTGTGCCTTTGCCCTTCTGCCTCCCTTTGCTCACTTTCTGGTTGAGAGGAGGGGTTGGGATTTGGATCTTGTCCTTGTCTCCAGCGCCTCTGTCTAAATGGGAAGCCTGTGCCCTTTGGCATAGCAGATGGGCTAGTGCAGTGGTTAAACCTATGGCTTTGGAATCAGACAGCTGTGAGTTCAAATCCTGCTTCCACCATTTTGAAGCCAAGGACTTTTGGCAATCTTTTCAGCCTCTCAAAGCCTTTTGGTTGCTTCATTTGTGGGAGAGAGGCTCTTAGACCTACTTGGGAGAGTTGCTGCAGAAATTAAGGTCATGTTGGAAAAGCCCTTAACTCCCTTGGTATGTGCTGAAAGCCTGACTGCATAGAAACACCCAGTAAACAGAGGCTGCTGTTCTCACTGGTGAGAACCACTGAGCAGAACACTGTAGGGGCAGAACTCTTGCCCTTTGATGGTCCCCTTTCAAAGCAGGGGTTGCTGGGACAGTTGCTCCTCTGCTGATGAAAAGACTGAAACCCTTAGAATGTCAAAGCTTGAAAGGAGCTTAGTGGGACCCCAAATGTCTGCTCTATGGCATCATGTGGGGATTATTATGATGCAGATGCCTGGGCTCCACTCCAGACCTGCTGAATCGAAATCTCTAGGGAGAGACTTGCAAATATACACAAAAAAATCTGAGATGGTTTTGAGGAGTGGACATGCTTGGGAACCTCTTTCTTGTCCCTCCTTTTTTAATACTTGGTTTGTAAACCACTGATGGACTCATCCAGTGATTGAAGGCTCTGTATAAACTGGACCTTTGCTTTACCTTAACTGAAGTACTGTGGGACTGAGGAAGGAATCTTTGGTATTTCAGAAACCCATAGTTTTTAGAAAAGGAAACTTTCCTCTCCAAAAGTAATTATGGAAATGTCATAAAAAGGTGAAAGATTTCGAGGAGAGTCAGACATAAAAATTACATTTTGCAAATTGTACTTGGAAAGAATTTTTTAAATTGAAGTAGCTATTCCCAAGCCTAAATCCCATATGCTCCTATAACCTCAGAATGTTCAGTTCATTCTTGTCAACTCCTTTCTCCTCTGATGTGGCCTAAATATACCACTTAAGTAAGAACTACTTAATAGGGGCTACTTGGGGACTATATGTGAATCCTGAGAGGTGAGTCTGGGAAGAGAATTTGGTAATCATGACAGGCCAGCAGGCAGATAATTCTGGGGCCCACAAAATCTTTTGTACTTCCTCCTTTGTGAAAGTCTTTCTTCCCAAAGAGGAATAACTCTCTCCAGCATGCTTGAAGGCAGTCTTATGAGTGGCTTTATTTATTCGTTCACCCGTTCATTCCACAAATATTTATGAAATGCCTTCTGTGTTCCTGGCACTATGGAACTAAAGATGTAGTGGTGAATCACACTGACACAATCGCTACAAAGTTGGAGCTTAATATCACAGGGAAAGATGGACTTTGTACAGGTAATTACAACTGTGAATCATGAAAGCATGATTTCATGAAATCATGAAAGCATGATCATGCTATGGAAGCATGACCCAACACCATGGGTGAGAAATGAGGGCAGAAAAGGACTTCTACCTAGGTCGTTTTGAGGGATGAGTCACAGGCATTTGTCTCCTAGTGCTATTGAATTAGAATAGATGAAGAATCCATCTGAGCCACGTCTGTGATGCTAATACTCCCGGGTGAGGAGTATTACCTATCTGATGAGAAATAATGGATTTGTCCGTTTTGACATTCATTAAATATAACCATTGTGTGAGGTGAGTTGACGTGACTGTTTCCATATGTAAAAATAAATTTTCATCCTGGGATGCAGTGATGGGAAACTCAGTAAGGGGGCTTTTGACACAGGCAACAGGGACCTGTGTCTAGAAGGGTGACTGTGGGCTTAGAGAAGAACACGTGATGGCATAACATTTAAAAAGTACTAACTGTGACAGAACAGGCAACCTGGCTCTGGTATTCCTAGAGGCCATACTCTTCACCACAATTATGCATTGCTTCTTGCTCTGCTATTGACCTTTTTTTTTGTTTTATCATTACTATAAGGTCAGTACTCTGTTCTTTAAAAATGAGATGAATATATCAGTAAATAGTTTTCACTTTTTAATTTTTACCATTAAATTCCTCATAAATGTTAATTTTGATTTTTTTTATGGTAGTTGATTTACTATGTTTCAGGTGTACAGCAAAGTGGTTCAGTTCTATATATATATATATATATATATATATATATATATATATATATAGTCTTTTTCAGAATATCCATGGCTCAGTTTTGACACATACAAAACAGGTGATAATAATAGTAAATATCTCACACGGTTTTCATAAGATTAAATAAACTAATAAATATTAGACAGTTAATACGGTACCTGGTACATAATAAGTGATAATAGGTGTCACTTGTTATTATTTAGTCTTTGAATCATCTCATACTCTTATGACTATGTATGATCATTAGGAGTAAAAGAATGAGTTTAGTCATTTAAACTCAGGAGTATCCAACAGCCTGGAGTCTATAACACAGAACTACAGTACCTGGATCTAACTAAAAAGAGATTATACCAAACTCCAAATGAATCTGAATTATGCACATCTCGACATCTCCAATATGTGAAGAATTTTGAACATTATTATTATTATTATTTTTTTTGCGGTACGCGGGCCTCTCACTGTTGTGGCCTCTCCCGTTGCGGAGCACAGGCTCCGGACGCGCAGGCTCAGCGGCCATGGCTCACGGGCCTAGCCGCTCCACGGCATGTGGAATCTTCCCGGACCGGGGCACGAACCCGTATCCCCTGAATCGGCAGGCGGACTCTCAAACACTGTGCCACCAGGGAAGCCCTTGAACATTATTATTTCCTTCCAGAGAAGGAAAACAAGTATGGATGTTACTAAACAATGTCTATGACTCTTGCTGGAAACTTCCCGGACCGGGGCACGAACCCGTATCCCCTGAATCGGCAGGCGGACTCTCAAACACTGTGCCACCAGGGAAGCCCTTGAACATTATTATTTCCTTCCAGAGAAGGAAAACAAGTATGGATGTTACTAAACAATGTCTATGACTCTTGCTGGAAAAAGCAAACCAAACTTGTTCTGAATTAAACTTCCAATTTCTTTAAAAAAAAAAAAGTATTAATAGTGTGATTTTAGTTTCTTGAATTTCTCTCTAGCTCTTGGTACTTCTCCATCCAGTCAGCCAGGCACTCCATCTTTGCTGTCTTAGCAGAAATTCAGAGAAAAGTGTCTCTTCTTGATTTTGAGTTTCAAAAGCCTTAGGCCTGGTGGAGTCAAGATGGCATACTAGGAAGACGTGGAATTGGTGTCTCTGCACAACTAGGGCACCTACCAGGCACCCGTGGGGGACCACAGACACCTAAGGGGACGGGAGGAAACCCCAGTGACCGGGTAGGACATGGGGCATGGGGGGAGTGAAGGGGGAGGAGAAGTGGAGGCGGGACAGGACAGGCTCCCCTGAAGGGTGGCTGGGGGAGAGGAAGGGATCCCACGTCCGAAGGGGGAAATTGGGGAACCACTGGGAGGGCAGAGGATCAAAAGGGAGCGTGGCCATGTTTCCTCTGCCCACTGGAACCCCCAGGAACCTGCTGAGATCCCGGGCCTAACCCTCTGCCCACCGAGGCCGCCTCCAGCTGCAGGGGTCCTGCGGGAGTGCGAGGGAGGGAAGGCGGAGCAAAAGTAAAGGCCGGGCCTCCGGGACGGCACCCCTGAGGGGCGGCTGGGGGAGGGGAGGAGTTCCTGCACCCAGGGGGACCCACCCACGGTTAGGGGTCCAGCAGCCACGGGGGAGACCCTGGGGGAGATGGTGGGGGTGGGGCACAAAGGAATGGAAGGGAACGGGGCCAGTGCCTTCCCTGTCCACTTAGGAACCAGGAAGCCTGTTGGGTTCCCGGGCATAATCCTCTGCCCTCGGAGCCTCCCTCCTGCCGCCCCTACACCCACACCCAGGGCCGCACCTCTACCCTCGGAGACCCCCTCTGAGACCCCCTCCAACGCGCTGGGCCTAAACCCCACCCACACACACTCATCAGGGCCCCACCTCCAAACTCCAGAACTCTACACTCCAGAGGCCCTCTGTTCCACATGCTGCCTCTCCCCTTCTGCGCAGGTCCTAAGCAGAGGCCCCGCCCCATGCTTGAACGTCCCCCAGCCTAGGCCCTGCCACACGCTCAAACATCACCCACCCCCACATGCCCAGGTTCCTCCCCATCCTAAACCCGGCCTCTGCCTCAGTTTCACCCCTGCCTAAACTCTGCCCCCATAGCCAAGGCTTTTTTTTTTTTTTTCCTTTTTTAGATTGGGGTTCTGTTTTACCTTGTTGATTCATTGCTGTTGATTCTTTATATTTTTATTTTTCCTAATAAATCTTTTATTTTTCTAATTTTATTTTATTCTTTATACTTTGTTATTGTTCTCTCCTTTTGGCTTGTTTCCTCCCACCCCCCCCTTTGTATTTTTTTATTTTCTTTTTTCTGTCGTTTTATTTTACCTTGTTGCAGTAGTTTCAATTATAGGGTTTTTTTTCCTAATATATTTTTTATCTTTCTAATTTTATTTTGTTTTTTATTCTTTGATATTGTACTGCTCCTTTTTTTCTTTCTTTCTTCCTTTCTTC
>NC_041230.1:25205499-25206580 GCF_002837175.3 Physeter macrocephalus | reverse complement strand
GCCCCTGAGGGGTGGCTGGGGGAGGGGGTGGGATCCCACACCCGAAGGGGGAAATTGGGGAACCACTGGGAGGGCAGAGGATCAAAAGGGAGCGTGGTCACGTTTCCCCTGCCCACTTGGACCCCGAGGAACCTGCTGAGATCCCGGGCCTGACCCTCTGCCCACCCAGGCCCCTCCAGCTGGGTGGGTCCTGAGGGAGTGCAAGGGAGGGAAGGCGGAGCAAAAGTAAAGGCCGGGCCTCCGGGACGGCACCCCTGAGGGGCGGCTGGGGGAGGGGAGGAGTTCCTGCACCCGGGGGACCCACCCACGGTTAGGGGTCCAGCAGCAACCGGGGAGACCCTGGGGGAGATGGTGGGGGAGGGGTGCAAAGGAACGGAAGGAAACGGGGCCAGTTGCTTCCCTGTCCACTTAGTCACCAGGAAGCCTGTTGGGTTCCCGGGCCTAATCCTCTGCCCTCGGGGCCTCCCTCCTGCCGCACAGAGCCCAAGCCCCGCCCCTACACCCCCACCCAGGGCCCCACCTCTACCCTCGGAGACCCCCTCTGAGACCCCCTCCAACGCGCTGGGCCTAAACCCCACCCACACACACTCATCAGGGCCCCACCTCCAAACTCCAGAACTCTACACTCCAGAGGCCCTCTGTTCCACATGCTGCCTCTCCCCTTCTGCGCAGGTCCTAAGCAGAGGCCCCGCCCCATGCTTGAACGTCCCCCAGCCTAGGCCCTGCCACACGCTCAAACATCACCCACCCCCACATGCCCAGGTTCCTCCCCATCCTAAACCCGGCCTCTGCCTCAGTTTCACCCCTGCCTAAACTCTGCCCCCATAGCCAAGGCTTTTTTTTTTTTTTTCCTTTTTTAGATTGGGGTTCTGTTTTACCTTGTTGATTCATTGCTGTTGATTCTTTATATTTTTATTTTTCCTAATAAATCTTTTATTTTTCTAATTTTATTTTATTCTTTATACTTTGTTATTGTTCTCTCCTTTTGGCTTGTTTCCTCCCACCCCCCCCTTTGTATTTTTTTATTTTCTTTTTTCTGTCGTTTTATTTTACCTTGTTGCAGTAGTTTCATTTATAGGGT
>NC_041230.1:25204254-25205485 GCF_002837175.3 Physeter macrocephalus | reverse complement strand
GGTTTTTTTTTCCTAATATATTTTTTATCTTTCTAATTTTATTTTGTTTTTTATTCTTTGATATTGTACTGCTCCTTTTTTTCTTTCTTTCTTCCTTTCTTCCTTTTTTTTTATTTTTTATTTTTTAACCACACCATGAAGCTTGTAGGATATTGGTTCCCGGGCTGGAGGTCAGGACCAAGCTCCTGTGGTGGGAGCTCCGAGTCCAAACCGCTGGACAAACAGAGAACCTCAGACCGCAGGGAATATCAATTGGAGTGAGGCCTCTTGGAGGCCCTCATCTCAGCACCAAGACCTAGCTCTATCCAACTGCCTGCAAACTCCAGTGCTGGACGTCTCAGGCCAAACAACCAGTAAGACAGGAATGCAGCACCACCCATCAAAAAAAAAAAAAAACTGAAATGACAAAAAAATATGTTACAGACAAAGGAGCAAGGTAAAAACCTACAGGACCAGACAAATGAAGATGAACTAGGCAACCTACCTGAAAAAGAATTCAGAGTAATGATAGTACAGTTGATCCAAAATCTTGGAAACAGAATGGAGAAAATACAAGAAACATTTAACAAGCATCTAGAAGAACTAAAGAGCAAACAAACAGTGATGAACAACAAAATTACTGAAATTAAAAATACTCTAGATGGAATCAATAACAGAATAACTGAGGGAGAAGAACGGATAAGTGACCTGGAAGATAAAAAGGTGAAAATAACTTCCAGGAAGCAGAATAAAGAAAAAAGAATGAAAAGAATTGAGGATAGCCTCAGAGACCTCTGGGACAACATTAAAAACACCAGTATTCGAATTATAGGGCTCCCAGAAGAAGAAGAGAAAAAGAAAGGGTCTGAGAAAATATCTGAAGAGATTATAGTCGAAAACTTCCCTAACATGGGAAAGGAAATAGTCAATCAAGTCCAGGAAGAACAGAGAGTACCATACAGGATAAACCCAAAGAGAAACATGCCGAGACATACATTAATCAAACTATCAAAAATTAAATACAAAGAAAAAATGTTAAAAGCAACAAGGGAAAAGCAACAAATAACATACAAGGGAATCCCCATAAGGTTAACAGCTGATTTTTCAGCAGAAACTCTGCAAGCCAGAAGGGAGTGGCAGGACATATTTAAAGTGATGAGGGGGAAAACCTACAACCAAGATTACTCTACCCAGCAAGGATCTCATTCAGATTCGATGGAGAAATTAAAACATTTACAAACAAGCAAAAGCT
>NC_041230.1:25203009-25204201 GCF_002837175.3 Physeter macrocephalus | reverse complement strand
CACATACAGACTGAAAGTGAGGGGGTGGAAAAAGATACTCCATGAAAATGGAAATCAAAAGAAAATTGGAGTAGCAATTCTCATATCAGACAAAATAGATTTTAAAATAAAGACTATTACAAGAGACAAAGAAGGACACTACATAATGATCAAGGGATTAATCCAAGAAGAAGATATACAAATTGTAGATATTTATGCACCCAACATAGGAGCACCTCAATACATAAGGCAAATGCTAACAGCCATAAAAGGGGAAATTGACAGTAACACAATCATAGTAGGAGACTTTAACAGCCCACTTTCATCAATGGACAGATCATCCAAAATGAAAATAAAAAGGAAACACAAGCTTTAAATGACACATCAGACAAGATGGACTTAACTGATATTTATAGGACCTTCCATGCAAAAACAAAAGAATACACTTTCTTCTTAAGTACTCATGGAACATTCCCTAGGATAGACCATATCTTGGGTCACAAATCAAGCCTTGGTAAATCTAATAAAATTGAAATCATATCAAGTATCTTTTCTGACCACAACGCTATGAGACTAGATATCAATTAAAGGAAAAAAACTGTAAAAAATACAAACACATGGAGGCTAAACAGTACACTACTAAATAACCAAGAGATCACTGAAGAAATAGGAGAAGAAATAAAAAAAATACTTAGAAACAAATGACAATGAAAATATGATGACTCAAAACCTATGGGATGCAGCAAAAGCAGTTCTAAGAGGGAAGTTTATAGCAATACAATCCTACCTCAAGAAAGAAGAAAAATCTCAAAGAAACAACCTAACTTTAAACCTAAAGCAATTAGAGAAAGGTGAACAAAGAAACCAAAAGTTTGCAGAAGGAAAGAAATCATAAATACCAGATCAAAAATAAATGAAAAAGAAATGAAGGAAACAATAGCAGAGATCAATAAATCTAAAATCTGGTTGTTTGAGAAGACAAACAAAATTGATAAACCATTAGCCAGAGTCACCAAGAAAAAAAGGGAGAAGTCTCAAATCAACATTATTAGAAATGAAAAAGGACAAGTAACAACTGACACTGCAGAAATACAAAGGATCATGAGAGATTACTACAAACAACTCTATGCCAATAAAATGGACAACCTGGAAGAAATAGACAAATTCTTAGAAAAGCACAACCTTCCAGGACTGAACCAGGAAGAAATAGAAT
>NC_041230.1:25164419-25202955 GCF_002837175.3 Physeter macrocephalus | reverse complement strand
AAACCCTTCCAAAATATAGCAGAGGGAGGAACACTCCCAAACTCATTCTCCAAGACCACCATCATCCTGATACCAAAACCAGACAAAGATGTCACAAAAAAAGAAAACTACAGGCCAATATCTCTGATGAACAAAAACGCAAAAATCCTCAACAAAATACTAGCAAACAGAATCTAACAGAACATTAACAGGATCATACACCATGATCTGGTGGGGTTTAACCCAGAAATGCAAGGATTCTTTAATATACGTAAATCAATCAATGTGATACACGATATTAACAAATTGAAGGACAGAAACCAGATGATAATCTCAACAGATGTAGAAAAAGCTTTTGACAAAATTCAACACCCATTTATTAAAAAAACTCTCCAGAAAGTAGGCATAGAGGGAAACCTACCTCAACATAAAAAAGGCCATATATGACAAACCCACAGCCAACATTGTTCTCAATGGGGAAAAACTGAAACCTTTTTCTCTAAGAACAGGAACAAGACAAGGTTGTCCACTCTTACCACTATAATTCAACATAGTTTTGGGAGTTTTAGCCACAGCAATCAGACAAGAAAAAGAAAAAAAAAGGAATCCAAATTGGAAAAGAAGAAGTAAAACTTTCACTGTTTGCAGATGAGATGATACTATACATATAGAATCTTAAAGATGCTACCAGAAAACTACTAGAGCTAATCAAT
The DNA here is from genome assembly GCF_002837175.3 of Physeter macrocephalus. NCBI lineage: Eukaryota > Metazoa > Chordata > Mammalia > Artiodactyla > Physeteridae > Physeter > Physeter macrocephalus. The sequence goes on along the minus strand of NC_041230.1, from coordinate 25,202,263 downwards.
GAATTTGGTAAAGTAGCAGGATAAAAAAATTAATGCACAGAAAATCTCTTGCATTCCTATACACTAATCATGAAAAATCTGAAAGAGAAATTAAGGAAACACTCTCGTTTACCATTGCAACAAAAAGAATAAAATACCTCGGAATAAACCTACCTAAAGAGACAGAAGACCTGTATGCAGAAAACTATAAGACACTGATGCAGGAGATTAAAGATGATACAGACAGATGGAGAGATATATTATGTTCTTGGATTAGAAGAATCAACATTGTGAACATGACTATACTACACAAAGCAATCTACAGATTCAGTGCAATCCCTATTAAACGACCAAAGTCATTTTTCACAGAACTAGAGCAAAAAAATTTCACAATTTGTATGGAAACACAAAAGACCTTGAATAGCCAAAGCAATCTTGAGAAAGAAAAACGGAGTTGGAGGAATCAGGCCCCCTGAATTCAGATTATACTACAAAGCTACTGTAATCCAGACAGTATGGTATTGACACAAAAACAGAAATATCGATCAGTGGAACAGGATAGAAAGCCCAGAGGTAAACCCACGTACATATGGTCACCTTATCTTTGATAAAGGAGGCAAGACTATACAATGGAGAAAAGACAGCCTCTTCAGTAAGTGGTGCTGGGAAACTGGACAGCTACATGTAAAAGAATGGAATTAGAATGCTCCCTAACACCATACACAAAAGTAAACTCAAAATGGATTAAAGACCTAAATGTAAGGCCAGACACTATAAAATCCATAGAGGAAAACATAGGCAGAATACACTGACATAAATCACAAATATTTGCAAACGAAGCAACTGACAAAGGATTAATCTCCAACATATACAAGCAGCTCATGCAGTTCAATATCAAAAAAGCAAAGAACCCAATCCAGAAATGGGCAGAAGACCTAAATAGACATTTCTCCAAAGAAGATATACAGATTGCCAACAAACACATGAAAAGATCCTCAACATCACTAATCATTAGAGAAACGCAAATCAAAACTACAAAGAGGTATCACCTCACACCTGTCAGAATGGCCATCATCAAAAAATCTACAAACAATACGTGCTGGAGAGGGTGTGGAGAAGAGGGAACCCTCTTGCACTGTTGGTGGGAATGTAAATTGATACAACCACTATGGAGAACAGTATGGAGGTTCCTTAAAAAACTAAAAATAGAACTACCATATGACCCAGAAATCCCACTACTGGGCATATACCCTGAGAAAACCGTAATTCCAAAAGAGTCATGTACCACAATGTTCTCTGCAGCTCTATTTACAGTAACCAGGACATGGAAACAACCTAAGTGTCCATCGACAGATGAATGGATAAAGAAGATGTTGCTCATATATACAATGGAATATTACTCAGCCATAAAAAGAAACGAAAATGAGTTTTTTGTAGTGAATTGGATGGACCTAGAGTCTGTCATACAGAGTGAAGTAAGTCAGAAAGGGGAAAACAAATACTGTATGCTAACACATATATATGGAACCTAAAAAAAAATGGTTCTGAAGAACTTAGGGGCAGGACAGGAATAAAGACGTAGATGTAGAGAATGGACTTTAGGACATGGGGAGTGGGAAGGGTAAGCTGGGACGAAGTGAGAGAGACACAAGACGGAGGGGATATGGGGATATACGTATGTGTATAGCTGATTCACTTTGTTATACAGCAGAAATTAACACAACACTGTAAAGCGGCAGGACAGGAATAAAGACGTAGATGTAGAGAATGGACTTTAGGACATGGGGAGTGGGAAGGGTAAGCTGGGACGAAGTGAGAGAGTGGCATGGACATATATACACTACCAAATGTAAAATGGATAGCTAGTGGGAAGCAGCCACATAGCACAGGGAGATCAGCTCAGTGCTTTGTGTCCACCTAGAGGGGTGGGATTAGGGAGGGTGGGAGGGAGACACAAGACGGAGGGGATATGGGGATATACGTATGTGTATAGCTGATTCACTTTGTTATACAGCAGAAATTAACACAACACTGTAAAGCAATTATGCTCTAATAAAGATGTTAAAAAAAAAAAAAAAGCCTTAGGCCTCAGAGGAGCAGGAAGGATTTGAGTTGCATCAGAGGAAAACTTCTGGCTTCTAATGGGAGAAAAGATTCCCCAGGTGTGCGGGTCATGGTGGGCTTGCTCTGAGACCCATTTCTCACCTCTCTGCTGCTCTGCTCTGCATGTCAAGGTTGACCCCTGCAGACGCTGCTCCCAGGCTTTTCCGCTCATCTGGTTTGTCCAGGGTGTGGCACAGACATTGTGGTGGGGGCGTGAGGGGAGGGAGACATCAGGACATTTCTTCCTCTTTTCTCTCTGCTCTGGTGGCATCCTTGACAGCAGTTGCATCACCTCCAAGGTTCTAATGCCCAGCAGGTGTCACCCCTGTCTGATTCCAACAGCATCTGGGCTCCTCCTTTTGTCCCGTTGTCCCTGTAGCTTTACAGGTTGACTGGTTGTCTCCTGATGGCCCTGGAATTTTTCTAACCTTTGTAACTTGTTCTCCACTTTCAATGCCTTCAGTGTGGTGTAAGTTCTGTTTTCCTGACTGGATACTGACTGATGCCCTGAAGTTGTCAGGAGGGCCCACAAGGAAGGATAGATGTGGATGGGTCCTCGGCTGAAGGAAGCAGAGCTGAAGGGCCTGTGTGGACCAGGTAGGAGTTTCTTTAAGGCACTATCTGGCCTCCACTTGAGCAGCCATTCAAGCAAGCACCATGGGTGCAGCACCTAGGATCTGGGGGAATTGTGGCCTCAGATCGTTACCGGCAAAGACTCCTCTTGGCTAGTAGCAGCAGTGACATTGTTTTTGACCCCAAACTTGGCTGTATGTAGACAACCCCCATTCAAGACTTTCAGGACACTCCTAAGTCCTCAAGATGGAGGATGGAGTCTAAGCCTTTCATATACCTCTTAGCCCAGGCCCCATAAAGTAAGAACATTTGCACCTCAATTTGCTTTCTATTCAAGAAGTGAGAAAGTTAAAACTGGAAAGTACCTTAGACACCTTCTAATCCAAATTTTTCATTTTGCAAATAAGGATATTGAGGATCAGGGAGGGGTTCTTGGCTGCCCAAGAACTCTTAGCTCATCTTGCATCTACTACATTTTGGTGAATATTAGCATCTTTTATGGAGAATCTCCACTGGTACCTTTTACACCATGCATAATCGCATATATTCTAAAATTTAAATCATTTTGTGTTTGAGAGTTGAAAGCAGCTACTGAACAGAAGCTTGCATGTGCCTATATCTTTATCAATTCATGCATATTCGGTAGCATAAAAATGTCAAAAATCTATTTTGGGGTTCTGCAAAAGAGAACTCTTTCCGGAATGACACTTGAACTGTTAAATATCATCTCAAATCTCATTTGGGGGGCTATAACCTTCTAAAAGCCTGGCGCAAGACTAAAGTGGATTAAGGTTGAAATTTTCCGGAGGCTTTGTCTCAGATCAGTGAAGTACTTCTAATCACTTTCTATCATTATCAAAACCAGAACGGCTTCTGAATCTCATGGTCCACTGTTATTATTGAGAAGAATTGTGTACCAGGGTTGAGAGAATAATTGCTGACCAGAATTCCTGTTATCAAAACAAATTTAGGGGCTTCCCTGGTGGCGCAGTGGTTGCGCGTCCGCCTGCCGATGCAGGGGAACCGGGTTCGCGCCCCGGTCCGGGAGGATCCCGCATGCCGCGGAGCGGCTGGGCCCGTGAGCCATGGCCGCTGGGCCTGCGCGTCCGGAGTCTGTGTTCCGCAACGGGAGAGGCCGCAGCAGAGGGAGGCCCGCATACCACAAAAAAAAAAAAAAAAAAAAAAAAAAACAAATAACCAGAACGGCTTCTGAATCTCATGGTCCACTGTTATTATTGAGAAGAATTGTGTACCAGGGTTGAGAGAATAATTGCTGACCAGAATTCCTGTTATCAAAACAAATTTAGAAGGGAAAAAAAAATCTGCATCCTTGACTTTATGTTGCTGGGTCATTTTTAAAAGAAGGATAGGGACTCCTAATTATTTTGTTCTTTCTCCCTCTGGTTTTCTAAAGGAGAAAATAAATTCCAAGAACTCAGTGTTGAAGGTTTCAACTGCTTTGTGTTTAAGATCCCAAGCAATGTGTCTGAATAGTTGGAAGACACACATATTTTGCCACACTTTCCCCTCCCCCAGGAATGAATTCATCTTTAATAAGGTGATGGGGCCAGGCCTAGGTAAATTATCTGTGAGAGGATTTGGCAGGTAAATGCAAAACCAAGATCATCTCTATTCCATTCCTTGTGAAATTCCAAGCAGCATGACTAAGGACTCAGGCATAAAAGTTTAGAATCTGTGTCTTTGCATGAATTTAATCATCTCCATCAGAATCCTTAAGGAATTACAATAACAGTGATTCATTCATAATTCACAATTTCCATTATCTTCTTTCTACATCTAGTGGGGGGGGGGTAAAATTTATGGCTTCATTTACATTGTGTTCTATGAATAATAGAAGAAATACAGTAAAGACCCATGGAAATGTTCTTGCTGCAGACGCGGTTTGGAGCACATCTGCATCACAATAGCCTCCTCGTCTTTGTACAGTGCAGGATCCGCTGAGCTTGCAGCTGCGAAGGGTACATTTCAAAGGGGCCATTTTCATTATACGGAGTCTTCTCTTTCTTTGAACTTCAAAGCAGAAGGAGGAGACCTTAAATGATATTGGGTAGGTAAGTGGTGAAATTGTAACTTCAGGTAGAAAATATCTTCAATTATGTGTATGGGGGAAACACAGCCATTCAGCAGAGCAAATATGTTTGCTCAGAGTGATATCTGGCTGGCAGGCAGGAACACATTTAATCTTAAGATTTCTTTGAGCCATTGGGGCCTTAAAGATAATCTAGCTCAAAGCCCTCCTTTTGCAAATGGGAAAACCAAGGCATAGAGAAAGAAAGTGACTTATTCAAGGTCATATAGTAGAAGGAGGGTCAGTCAGACCTCTTATTTCTGGTCCAGTGTTCTTTCCAGAAGACCACACTACCTTTGTTTTTAACACAAAGCACCTGGCTTTGTGACATAGCAATAAAGCTAGAAGTAATCCTCTTGGTGAGGGATTTTCAAACAGGGAGAAAAGACGTTTTCAAGGATGTCCCCCCTAAATAATAATCTCTCTCAATTGAAAATCTTCACTGAAAAACAGTTTGAGATTTGAGGAAAGAAATTTGTCATACTTTTGTGATTAAGTAAATCGCATTTTTCTTCTCCCAAGGAATGACAATAAAGCTGATGAAAACCTTGCAATGTTCAGATTTCTCCCCCTGGTGTCTAGTAGGAGCCCAGTGCAATACTTTATTACTACTCCATCGGCAAAAGAATAAAAACCCACCCATCTATTTACAGAATGGTCTGTCCTTTGAATCAGTAGCTTTCCAGTGACCATATTGGAAAATGACCTAGCCAAGACAAACTCCATTCACATAGTAGACGTTTAATGAGGTTTTTTTGTTGAAAAGATTAACTTAAAAAAAATGTGCATTATTTGTAGTTTGTTGGACGCTATAAAGAACTGTTTCTAAAACCTATTATATTCATCACTCTCTTTTCTGTGCAATGCTTCCTACTTTCCCATTCTTCATCTTTTCCTATTTTGTTTTTAAAGAAAACACAAATCACAGAAAAATCAGTATCTTTATAAAGGCGTTGGGAAGGATCTCTTGTTTCTTGCAGAAGACTCACATAGCGCATTCTGTCTCTAATTTTATTAAGGTAATTCAGATATCATGTTAGTAGGGAGGCCTTTTGTAGCTGGAAAGGGCAGCTGATATTAGTAGGCAAAACACATACAAATTCAACAGGGCGGTGATTCACAGATGCATATTCTCTGTGATCCAACATGTCTAATACATTTAGTCATGCACAATAAAAACCAAACAAAAGAATTAACCATTGGCCTTTCACTGCCTGCTTCCCACCCCAAGCTTGAAGGAATTCCTCCAGTTATGCACACCAAAAACAAAATAATGTGTCTCCCATCTCCACCCACCCTTCCCCCGCCTTAAGTGGGATAACTCAAAGTGCATTTGTTATAGATAAGAAAAAGAAAAAAAAAAAAAAGAGTAGATCACGTTGTTTACCTTCTTGTGCTAAAGGCTTGCACTGCCCTATTCCGGAAGTGTAATTTGGCTGCAAGCTGATCTCGTTCTATAAAGACAATTCTAGTATGTTCTGACAGAGAAGTGTTAAGCTAACACTAGTCACAAACTTGAATTTCTAGTTTACAGAGTAACCAAGATCCAGTCTATTGCCCATTTCAAAAGTTTACGAGCAAACTAAATTCAGCCTGATTGAGATTCTCCTTCAGTTCTAGGGTAAAAGCACACCACCCACCTAATTTCTAAGTGTCTGCTTTGTACACAGTAGGCTGTTATTCATTCAGTTAAGAATAAGATCTGTTTATTGAGCATAGGACAAAGACCAGATTTCCTGATTTTGACTTGGACAACTCTTGAGGATTCTAAGAACCTGACAGTCTACTGTAGCTCTCTCCTTCCCATAAACTTTTCCCCTCCTGCCCCACCATAATGCGTTGGTGGGAAATTAAATTAATATGTACTTTGTTTCTGGACCTTGGTTCTCTTTCAACACGGAGACTCAAGTTCTGTCTGTTTTTTTTTTTTTTTTTTTTTTTTTTTTTTGTGGTATGCGGGCCTCCCTCTGTTGTGGCCTCTCCCGTTGCGGAGCACAGGCTCCGGACGCGCAGGCTCGGCGGCCACGGCTCACGGGCCCAGCCGCTCCGCGGCATGTGGGATCCTCCCGGACCGGGGCGCGAACCCAGTTCCCCTGCATCGGCAGGCGGACGCGCAACCACTGCGCCACCAGGGAAGCCCCCTGTCTGTTTAATTCTACTCTACAGTTCCCTTCTGAAAGAGACATGGATGTAAAATAAAACTATTAGCTTGATTTTATTGGAGCAAAGAGAGAGAGTTTCTTCTTTGTGAGGCTACAGCACAAACTTTGTTTTTCTCTGGGCAATTGCCTTTTTATTCTACTTTATTTTATGTGTGTACGGATTTATTTTGGGCGATGTAGTTTAGACAAAGCAAGAGAAAACTTGTAGCTATTGCCTGAGAAGTCCATGTAAAATTGGCACTCTGGAGGCATAAGGGTAGACGTAGGACGTCCAGACAGAAAAGCTGGCAATCGTGCTGTTTCTAGGTCACTGGTTTTTAACTTGGGGACATTTGATCTGCCATGGGACATTTGGCAATGTCTGGAGACATCTCTGATTGTCACAGCTGGAAAGCAGGGTTGCTGCTACACATCGTACCATGCACAGGACAGCCCTCACCACAGAGAATTATCCTGTCCCAAATGTCAATCATGCCAAGGTTGAGAAACCCAGCTCTAGATCGATTCTTACCTAGAATATTGTATCTGGTTCTGAGTCTAATACTTTAATCAAAATCTTGCCTATCTGGAGCTTGTCCCAGGAGGGTGGCTGAAAGGTGCGGTACTTGAAATGGTATCAAACAAGATCAGGGGAAAGGGACCAAGACTGTTGAATCCAGAGAAAGGGAGCCTCAGGAAACATGGAAGTTTGTTCTGCTACTTCATAGATCAAACTGAATGAACTCCACTGGGACAGAGATTTTTGGCTTAACATATGGAAGCCATTTCTTTTTTTTTAAATGTTTTTAAGTTTTATTGAAATATACTTGATTTACAATGTTGTGTTAGTTGTTGTTAGTTTCAAGGTACACAGCAAAGTGATTCAGTTATACACGTGTATAAAAAGATATATATTCTTTTTTTACATTCTCTTCCATTATAGGTTATTATAAGATATTGAATATAGTTCCCTGTGCTATACAGTAGGTCCTTGTTTGTTATCTATTTTATATATAGTAGTGTGTATATTTTAATCCCAAACTTCTAATTTATCCACCCCCCTTTCCCCTTTGGTAACCATATGTTTGTTTTCTATGTCTGTGAGTCTATTTCTGTTTTGTAAATAAGTTCACTTGTGCCACTTTTTTTGGGATTCTACATATAAATATTTGTCTTTCTGTGACTGGCTTACTTCGCTTAGTATGACAATCTCTAGTTGCACCCATGTTGCTGCAAATGGCATGATTTCATTCTTTTTTAGGGCTGAGTAATATTTCATTGTATATATATATATATATATATACCACATCTACTTTATCCATTCATCTCTCTATGGACACTTAGGTTTGGAAACCATTTCTAACAATCAAAGTTACCAGGGGTTGAAGAGGCTCCCTTGTGAAATAGTGAGTTCCCTGTTACTAGTCAAAATGAAGTAGACCCACTAGAATGTAAGTTCCCTGAGAGCAGCCAGAGTGCCCATCTTCCTCACCACTGTATCCCCCAGGGACTGGCACAGAACTCAAGACAGAGTAAATACCTAATAAATGGCTATTGAATGAGTGGTACTTTAATGATTTGTCAAAGATATTGTAGAGGACATTCAAGGATGGGAAGACTCTATTTTTATTTTTGGTTTGGCCTCATATCTTTTAGCTAAATCCCAGGAAAAATAGTATCTAAATTTTAAGGCCACAGTAACTAGAACTGAGAGCTAGCAGAACTCAGTAAAATAATTAAAAGCTGCATTCTGGGAATTCCTTTTCAGAGACTCTGAATCCGTATATAACCATGCATTGCCATGAAAGGTATGTCCCAGTTTCAACAACCCCAACCCAGTAGATAATCTATAGGATATATATTTTGAACTTTTTATTAAAGTATGACATACAGATGGGGAAGTGCACAGGAGACAAGGCTATAGTTTGTTGAACTAATTGATTTATTTCATTTAATTTTTTTCCAGCTTTATTGAAATGTATTTGACATATAACATTGTGTGAGATTAAGGTGTACGATGTGAGGATTTGATGCACATTTATATTGCACAATGATTACCACTCTAAGGTTAGGTGACATGCCTATCACCTCACATAATTACACATTTTTTTGTGGTGATAAAATTTAAGATTTACACTTCTAGCAACTTTTGTATTCAATACAGTATAGTTAACTATAGTCATCATGCTGAGTGTTACCTCCCAGAACTTGTTCGTCTTATAACTGGAAGTTTATAATCTTTGACTACACAGATTGTTGAATTTTCACAAGCTGAACATAGCCTTGCCTCTAATACCTAGACCGAGAAACTTGAACATTCAAGCACCCAAGCCCCCATTTGTGTTCCCTTCTAATTACCATCCCCCAAAGGAAGCCACTATTCTGACTTCTAAAAGCATTGAATAGTTGCACCTATTTTTGTATTTTTGAATCTATTACGTATTGCTGTCTTCAAAACCACCACAACAAACCAACAATGATGTATTATTTCTCATGATTCTGTGGGTTGGCTTGGCGGTGCCTCTGCAGGTCGTTTCTGGGCCCATCGTGCAACTGTATTCAGCTGGAATGGAAGGTTTGAGACAGCCTTCACATTTGGCAATTGGTGTTGGCTGTCAGCTGAGGCGTCTTGCGTCTCCTCCACGTGGGCTCGCATCCTTCCGAAGGCTAGACCGGCTTACGTGGCAATCTCAGAGCAGTGTTCCAAGAGGGTGAAAGTAAAAGCTACAAGACATCTTGAGGTCTAGGCTCTGGAACTCTGACAGGCACACACTGTCACACCTGCCACATGGTCAACCCAAATTCTAGAGGTGGGGAAATAGATTCCACCTTTGGATGGGATGAGGTAGTAAATATTGTGGCCATGCTTTTAAACCGATCACAATATCTTTTGGTGACTATTTTACACATTTCTTTTGTTGCTGAGTCACAGGCTGGTAGATATTGCCAAACAGTTTTCCAAAGTAGTTGCCCAATTTCTACTCCCATCAGCATGTCTGAATTTGGGTTTCTCCACACCTTTGCCAAAACTGGGTGTTTTAGAAGGCCATTATTTTGTAAAGATTCTTTTCTAATTGAATCGATGTGAAGGTACATCCAAATAGTCAATTACCCTATAAAGGTTCTTTTCTAATTGAATCGATGTGAAGGTACATCCAAATAGTCAGTTACCCTAATACACAAATTTAAACTTCACTTTCAAAATGAATTTTGTATGCAACTAAAAATAAAAAAATCTCCCCCAAACCCTCCATCCTCTTCTGGATAGAGCAAAACATCTATATGCTTCTCTGCTGGGGTAAAGAATACATCCACACTTTTTTTTTTTTTTCTTTTCCAGTTATAGGCATTATTGTCTCTTCGGTCCTTGAGAAGATCCTAGATACCTCAGGTCACTCTTTTAGCCTAGGTATAAAGTAATGAAAGATCCAGAAGTGTCAATTTTTTTTTTTTAAAAAAAAAGGAAGAAAGAAAGAAGGAAAGAAAGAAAGAAGGAGAGAAAGAAGGAGAGGAAAAAAGAAAGAAAGAAGGGCTTTCTAACTAAAGCGTTTGCAGTCCACACCATCAGTCTCTGTGTGTAGCCAGGCATGAGTATTGGTCCACAAACTCTGATGCATGGGAAATAATTTATTTTTCCATAATCCAACATAATTTGCCTGTTGAACTTCCATTCTGAGAGGGATGGTGGAGGGTGGGACACAATCTCAATCAATTCAGGGTCTATTCCACTTGACCCTGCACACTCCTCCTGGATTGTATCTAGTTTCTGGGGTCCCTACTCATGTTACAATTTTGTAGAGGAGAGGTATTGAGTCCTGGACCTGCAAATCGCCCTGCTGGCATTTGCTGAAATGGTCCCATCTGGCCTGGGTCATTGATCCAGGCTGCTGTGTTGTCCTTCACTTCTGGAAGCCCAGCCTTTCTAGCTTTAATCTTTGTCAGCTATTTCTGCATCCCATTTGGGATCATGAAAAATACTTGGTTGCTCTCCTGTTCCACTCTGAGGCCAAAGGCAACTTGCTGGGTTTGTCCAAAGCCCTTCATTGGGGAGACACTTATTTTATTCCCACAGTGCTTTGGGCTGCAGGCAACCCCATTGGGACCCCTCCTTGTCTCATGGGACACTTCTCCTCTGCTTGATGACTGCCTCTCTTGGCATCTGTTGTCCCTCGAAACTACTGGACTCAGACTGGGGAGTGGGGGGGAGGGCAGGGTGAGTTTGAGGGGCTACAGTGGACCATATCGTTTCTTGCATCCTGAGTTCCAAAAACATTGAGAAGGGTAAGCAGATGGAGACTATAATTCATACATTTATTCAAATAAGTACTTCTTGAGCACTACTACGTGTGAAGGAAAGCTGGTATCTGAGAATGTGACTTAGGTCTGAGTCAACAATGAGCTTACACACTGTCATGGTCAGTTTTATGTACCCACTTGACTAGGCTTATAGTACAGTTATTCAGTCAAACACCAATCTAGGTGTTGCTGTGAAGGTATTTTGCAGATGTGATTAACATCCATAATCAGTGCACTTTATGTAAAGGAGATTATCCTGGATAATCTGGACGGGCCTGATCTAATCAGTTGAAAGGACTTTAAGAGCAAAACTGAGGTTTCCCTGAGGAAGGAGCAATTAAGCCCATGGATGACAGCATCAGCTCCTGCTCCAGAGTTCCCAGCATGCCTGGGTAGCCTGCCCTATGAATTTTGGATTTGTCTAGCCAGCTCCCACAATTGCATAAGCCAATTCCTTGTAATAAATCTCTTCCTGGTGAAACCCTGATGGATACACACAGTTACACACTCGTCCCAGGCAGCCCTGGCCCTTAGAGCAAGGGGGGAAGATGCATCTGGCAGACAACTAGCATACAAAAACAAAACAGAGAGGAGGAGTGACAACTATGCATTTCTGATTTCTTCTCCCCACGTTCCCCCATCTGGAGCTGGGGGGTAGGGGGCCAGAGACAGGCCAGGAATCTTATGCTAAAACAGATTCCTTCTCATGGAAGAAAACATTACAAGTCTCTCTCACTCCCTCAAACACCTGATGAAAAGCAAAGATGATCAGAAGCTGAGAGAGAAAATTTAATTTTACATGCTCACATTATAAAAAGTTTGAATATTAGGTCTGCCTTATTTTAGCAGCTGAAGTACCTTTGATGAAATTATTGACTTTGATCAAAATATTCACTGAAGGAGCTCAAATTTCGAAGTCTTCTTCGTTCACTCTCTAGCATTTTATTTAGAATGTTACTCATTATATTACAATCCAATAAGATGCCAATTGTAATCCAAACTTTCAAACTGTTGTTTAACTAAGCCCAAGACGTCCCAGTACAAATACATCATATTACCAACACTTGTGCAATGCATTTTAATTCAGATCTAGACCAGTTTTCATATAATGTCTGTTGACCATAGGGAACTTTAGATTACAGGGTCTAGAGTCACATCCATATTGTCTTTCTTTTTAGGTCTACATGATTTATGTACATTGTACATTAGTGTGGTAATTAGAAATGAGGCTCTGGAGTCAGACACAGCAAATTTTAAAATCCTAGTTATGCCTCCAGTTGGTTGTGCATCCTTTGGTAAATTAATCTCTCTGAGCTTTGGTTTCCACATCTGTGAAATGGGAATCATAATTATACTTTGCTCAGAGGGGGACTGTGAGGAGTAAATGAAATAATATATGTAAAGTGCTTCATGGGATATCTGAGTAAAGACAACGTTTGGAATCCATGTATTTTACTCATTTACTTTTATTCTCTCCTGAAACACCACTAAATGAAGTGTTGCACTTTGTTTTGAATAAACGAATGGGAGAGGAGACAGCAGCAACAAGTTTTCAGAGGCCATTAACAGATAAATAGGAGAGTGTGCAACTTAGCACACTTCAGAAAACGAAATCTCAAACCTGCAGTGTGGAAAGCTGAAAATCAACCTGATTTAAACCACAGACCCAAAGGCTTGGAGTCAGGAACACAGATGGGGTGAAGCAGGGGATCAGAGGCCAGGAGGATAGGTTGAAAGTCTATTTCAGAACAGTTCTAGCCTCAGATCCCCTCCTAGCTAGCTGCATAGTGTACAGCTAGACAACTGGCCCTTCTTCATCTCTGGATTGGGAGACCCCAGTCATACATGAAGGTAGGGTTACTCTACTGAAAGCACAGGGTTTAAGTGAATGACTGCATTCTGGCTGCTACGACCCCCAACTCTCCCTTCACTCAGTTTCCGGAAGCGACATTCTGGCCTTTTTCCTTCCTAGGAGGTGGACAGAGTCTTTTCTGGGGAATCTCATCTGCTTTGTAGATGTTTTGCAAGGAAAGAGTCCAGCCAGATCACCTAGTCAAGTTCGCAGTCAGTATGTCCCACTCAGAGCTTCTAATCTGTGTTTTCTCTCTACCACTCTTAAATACAGCAGACAATTGGATGACCAGACACAAAAGAAAGCTTAAACATTGAACGAGAGAAACAGAAATGAGCAGCAACAATTAAACAAACAAACAAACAAAAAACAATCTGGAAAAAAAATGGAGACCATTCAGGGGAAAGAAATTAAGAAAAAAAAACCCTTTTATCATTGCACGCATAAAGCAAGAACAGGATGCTTTAAAAAAGGAACATTTAGAAAATAAAATAGAACTCTCAATAATTACAAGTGAGAACAGAAATGAGAAATTCAACAAGAGAGTCTGAGGATTAGGCCAAGGAAAAAATTAAGCCAAGAATATCTCCTGGAAAGTAGAGTAAAAAGTTGAAGTGATAGAGAGGAAGAAAATTTTGAGAACCAGTCTAGGAAGTACGATATCTGAATGACAGGAGCTCCAGAAAGAGAAGATGGAGGGAGAGACAATTGAACATTTCTCAGAAGTGAAGGGTGAGTTCCCAGATAGGGAGGGCAACTGAGTTATCAGCACATTGGATGGAAAAAGATTGACACCAGACCCACAGATCTCAGAATATTGGGGACAAAAAAGAGAGGGAAAAAAACTAGCCACACAAAACAGGACCAGGAATCAGAATGGCTTCAAGCTTCTCAACGACCATAATGGATGCTGGAAGACAATGGAGAAATGCCTTCAGAACTTGAAAATAATTATTCCCACTTGGACTTCTATAAATAGCTGAACTATCCATCAAGTATGAGAGTGGAATAAGGATGTTTTTAGTAAGCAATGTTTAAACAACTTTTATTACCCACTGTCCTTTCTCAGGAAGCTACTGAAGGATGTTCCACCCAAAATAGGGAGAGGTAAAGGGAACCCACAAGAAGATGTTGAGGGGACGTCCCAGGATAGGAGCTGTGCACCAGGCCTGGAGGGTAACAAATACAGGTTGGAGCCTATCAGAGGCCTCCAGGAAAGTTTGCTGCAAGAGTAGGAAATTGATGGAGTATCTGATCATCTAAATATTTTGAAAAGAGATTCAGACCAAAGAGAGTGTGGAGTTGAATTAGTGATAAGTTCACGGAAAACAGATATGAAAACAAGACAATTATCTCTAGGGAAACTAAAATTTGTAAGGGAAAGAAACATAATCTTTAGTTTTCTCATGACTCAGCTGTGAACAGCGTTTACACAGTTGTCATGTCAACACTGAAACGTAGATCTAGGAAAATCACAAACTAGTTGGGAAGTTGGGAGAAGGGGAAGTTATATTGGGAAGTGTGTGGTGAAAAGGGCAGGGGAATAAATAGAAGCTCAGTTGTCATTATGCATAGAAGGAGGTCAATGGATAATATCTAAATAAAGAAGTGATAATAAGGATATTGTTTCAAGATGTGAAGGTAAATACACAAATAATATCATCAGAGAGTAGGAAATGGTGGCCTCTGGGAAGACAGAAGTAAGGTGAAGGGGGAGAGTTGCTGAATTTTGCATAAACTGGTCCAACTCTTTAACTCTTTAAATTAGTGCATTTATATTTTTGATAAACATAAAATTTTAAAAAGTCTTAGCACTGTGCCTGTTGTATAATGAGTCTTCAATAATTAGCTCTTATCATTAATTTTATGATCCCTAGTGTGTCAGTGCGGAGCAGATGTGAAAGGAAGCAAGGAAAAACTTCCTTGATGCAGAACAATTCTATCTCTATGTTAGGTCTAAGCTGTTTTCTTCATGATGATCTAATTATTGAATTTCAGTGAAGATATGGAAGCCTACAATACCTCGGGAAGTAAACGGGAACGAACAAAATCATATCATGGAGTTCCAGCTCTGTGTCCGGGATGGTGTACTTCATCTACATGATTTCATTTATCCTTAAGACCACCCTATGCTATAAGTGTTGTCATTTCCATTTGACAGTTGAGGACAGTTAGTCTCTGAAGTAAAGTAAGTAAAATTGACCTTCATCATACAGTAAGAGGGGAGTGGATCTGGGAGTTGAGCCCGGCTTTAGGGCCTAAGTCCGTGCTCCCCTCTCACCATTGCTCTTTACAGTATCAAAAGGTATATTTAGGCAAGATATTGGAAGACTGTTTCATAATAGAATAATGAAGGAAGTCTGGGTCTTTGGAGGACAGGTGTAACTGGCAAGGTCTAACTATGTCTGTTTTCTCTTATCAAAAACCAACCCCTGAGCTGGAAGCCCTGGAAACTGACCCAGCGGGCTGCCCTTACGTTCTTGTGGTTTGCAGAGCGCCCAGTCTTGCCAGCTCCAAACCCACAGAACCAGTCCACTGTTTGCTTAATCTTTTAGATTAAGCTTAAGATTAAGCTTAATCTTTTAGATCCCCCCTGACAGAACACCCTGTTCTCCTTCCCTCCTGGTGAGACAGTCTGAACGTAAACAGAGGCTTTCTTTTTCCTGTTCAAAATGTAGAGATGCAGTGGAAGCCAGAAGATGGAATGAGAGGGTGGCAGTGGGCTAATTAACTCCCTGGAGAACAGGACGGTGGGGTGAAACCCTGAAAACAACAGTCCCACTTTCTGATTCTTCTGACCTCACCCCAGTCCAAGTGGTCAGAACTGGTGTAGTGCGGACTACCGGTAACCTTAGTCATCCCAATGCAGTTGCATTGTGATAGATGCCTATTGCAGAAAATTTGGAACATATGGCAAAGTACTGTATTAGTCGGAGGACACAATGGCAAGCGATGATGGCACACTCCCAACAGCTAAGAGGGTATGTTTACTGTATGGACTTTTTACAAAGGTGTGGTTAGGATTAAGGGAACCCAACAAAGAATGGTGCAGCACCCAAGGCCAACAACAGGAAGGAACTATTACCACCTGTAAGCCTGAAGGGTCTTCTGGGAGGGATAGTTCACCAGATCCTGGAGAGTTATAGGTATAATAGAGAGCTTCCGACAGAGCTGGTGGAGGGACACCGTCCATCCCAACCTCTACTGACAAAGAGTGAGTTTCGAGAATAAATACCCCAGTTTCACTCTCCTCCTACCCTCTGATCACCTGCTGGTGTCTTCCCTTGGTTGAACCCAACTAAAAGCCACAGAACAAGGAAGTAGTTTAATGTAGTCCCTAAAGGTCAGTTTCCAGGGACACAGGGCAGGGTGGAGATGGGTGAAGAATGGATTTGGAGGGGGGAAAATCAAGAGATCATCCAACAGAAGTATAAAAATGTAAAACAAGAGTCACCCATGATCCCCACCTTGTGTAACTTGGGTGCCCGCCCTCTTAACTCTGTCTTGGCGATTGCTTTGGCTGCCCTCCTCTCTTTGTGTGTCTTTGCCACACTGTAGATCCAGTGCTCCAAATGGTGCCAACTTTTCTCAAGGAGACGTGCACTCATAGCGAGTATATTTTTATTGTGAAGACATCTGCACCCTCTTGCCAGCCAAAAATAACATATGGAAACGTTTCCCACATTTTCACCAGGGGGCACTCACTCCTTTCCCATGGATGGCTAGCAATGTTTTTTTGGAAGTATTTGCTGGCCAAAATAAAATCCCTTTTGTAGCCATGGTGAAGGCTGGAACCGGCTCTGTCCTGAAGTAACTTCTGGCCAAACGATGTTTCTGTTTAAAATAATATGACTGGACTCAGATTATGCCTTCTTAGTAAATGTTTAGATCTAACTTGCATGTTCCATTTGGAAAGTGCTTTGGGTCTAAACACTGCCTTACTCTCTTCTCCCACTGAAATGAACAAAACCTAGAAGACACTGAGAAGATAATTCACCTGCTTAATTTGCAGGTATACTTTTCAGAGCCAAAAGCCCAACAAATCAAAGCATGTGAGCAAATCCTCTCTTTGGGGACTGCCTTTGTAACCCATCCTCATGATTCATCCTGGTGGATAAATGGAGGCTTCCTGGGGGAAACATGTTTTCTCAAGTATAAATTCTCCCAAACGGAAAGGCATTTGTTTGGTGTCATATCAATCCTATTTAGCTATTAGGTATGAAAGTGACATACTCTTTCTTTGTCAAAGGAGCCATGCAGATGGTTGAGTAATAAAGCAATGTTTGGGAGTGGGTGGGAGGCCTCAGATACATATTTCTAAGAATCTTCTTAAAAGTGCAGATCGTGTTTGAGACGATGAAAATAATTACAGCTCTCTGATGCTTTTTACATGAGCATTATATTATAATGTAAATATAAAAGAAATACAAAGCTATATTAAAATGTGTAGAATGGACAATGATAGGAAAAATCGGCTCCTTTTTTTTTTTTTTTGCGGTACGCGGGCCTCTCACTGTTGTGGCCTCTCCCGTTGCGGAGCGCAGGCTCCGGACGCGCAGGCTCCGCGGCCATGGCTCATGGGCCCAGCCGCTCTGTAGCATATGGGATCTTCCCAGACCGGGGCACGAACCCGTGTCCGCTGCATCGGCAGGCGGACTCTCAACCACTGTGCCACCAGGGAAGCCCGGCTCCTATTTTTCTATTGGAGTCTTGTTATAGAGACTATATGGTCTATGACTAAATAGATCAGTCAAAGGGATAGATTAAATTTGGCTTCTCCTGATTAAAAAAAGCTTACCCTTAAATCTGGAGACTGTATCGTGGAATGAATAAGAACAAAAATTTTGGCATAAAATCAATCTGGGTTTGAATCCTGGCTCCACCATTTCTTATCTCTGAGACCCTGGGAAAGTTATTTAACCCCACTGAACCTTAGTTTTGTAATATATAAAATGGGGCACAGTACGGTATCTACTTAATAGGACTGATGTCAAGATTAAAAAAACACCACCAGTTAAGTGTCTGGCACATAAAAACACTTAGTACTTAATGGATATTATCATTATTTTTATAATAAAACAATCACATTAGAAATTTAGGGATAATACATAATAAAGAAATCATCACATGGGTTGAAATAATTCATTGCTGGACTTGTTTTTCCCCCAGTTAACTTCAGTAGCCAGCCATGGTAGTAGTGCTAATTAGTTATTTAAAAAACAACAGCTGTTTGAGTGAATTTACTGTCGTAAAACATAGGCTCCTAGAGCTGGGAGGACTAACAGATTCATTTCATCCAAACTTCTTTTAAGATGAAGGGGATTATTTTAAAAATCTTCAAAGTAAAGCTGGTTTGTTTGCATAGCCATAAATTGAAAGTATAGGCAAATAATTGCAGTTCCTTATGGATTTAAAAACTGTAATTTATGTGTTACCTCTTTCCTGAAATATCAGTGAGAGGAAGAGTGATTTCTTTTTATTTGCTGTATCCCAGCTGACTATTAAGTTTATTTTCACTGTTCTGTAGACTTTTGAAACATGCTCAGGATTCTCTTATTTTAGGTTTTAATGGAAACTTAAAAATGAAATTTGATTAAGGAATTCTTTTATGGAGCACGGAGAATAAGCCGAGAATATCAAATTTATCAGGACCATCAATACTGGCTGATCAATCTGTTTAAAGAGTGTTTATTCATTTGAACATACTCTTGTCCTGCAGCATGTATTGAGAAGAACAAGGTTTTTCTGGGGCTTGCCCAGTTGATGGTCATGATTTTTTGTGCCTCTGTGTGGGACAGGCAAAAAAGCACACTGGCCCAGATGGTCTCATCTTAAATAGATATGAAACCTGGTCTTGCTTGTTTTTTGTATTAGTAAAGCAAGAAGAGAACAATAGACTGGTCTAAGGCTGATTTTTTTCTTCAATATGACCTACTATGTCCAAGGTTTCACATAGTCTAATCCTGTTTGACCTTTCAACTTAGCTTTTTTTAAAAAAAAATTATTTATTTATTTGGCTGCACTTGGTCTTAGTTGCAGAGTGTGGGATCTTTAGTTGCAGAATGTGGGATCTTTCGTTGCGCCATGCGGACTCTTAGTTGCGGCATGTGGGATCGAGAACCCAAGCCCCCTGCATTGAGAGGGCAGAGTCTTAACCACTGGACCACCAGGGAAGATCTCCAACTTATCTGTTTTGCCATTGTATGTATTAGACAGAAAATACGTTGCCTATTCTCATATAGCATCTGTCTGCTAAATGTCAATGAACAGAGCTGAGATTCTAGCATAATCTCACAATTCAGTCCAGGGGAATTTTCCCAGTTGAATATAATTTCTCTCCCTTCTAAGAATCCAGAGTAATCCATTTATTCTCCTCTTATGGTATTTTTAGTTTTCTACACACGACTGTAATTTCTTAATAAACATTGCTTTGTAAAGTTGTTGTAATAGAACATGAATATACTCTTGTCCTAACATCTTCAAAAATGCGGACGTAAATTGGAAAACAGAGAGTGCCTCCCAATCCCATGACCCTTCTCATAGGTAACCACTCTTAAAGTATGGGGCATAGCCTTCATGCAGTTTTTCTATGCATTTATACTATGGGTGGCTAGCCCAAGTGTCTACGGGGGCCTGGCAGATAACATAAATGAGTGAGGGAGGTGGGGTATAAAATAGCTGGGCAGAGTGGAGGCTGAAGTACTGGAGATGCATGGGCAGCAGCTACCCAACTGCTCCAGCCAGTTATTGCCATATGGGACGACAGGCCCAGTGTGGCAAAAACTTCCTATTTTTCAAGAGAAGTCTGAAATATAGATTTTAAAGGAAAAGTTCTTAATTTTTAAAAGCTGACAACTAAGTCAAATATTTTATAGTCATCCAATTTAAACAAAACACACCTGCAGCCTTGGTGTGGCTGGAGGACAGCTGATGTGTGCCCTTTGATGAACACCTTTCCCCACTATTTGCATACCATTGAATTATCTGTACTACTGCATGTACGATTTTCATTATCCCTCTAGACTAATTATTTTTTTCAAAGGCAAGCCCCTTTCCTTACTCATTTTTGTATCCACTCCATAGGACAAACAATACACCTATCTCCAGACCTCAGTTTCCATCTACCCAGTGTGTCCAAGATGACCCTCAAACTGAAACTAACGAAAAAAGCAAGAACAAAACCCAAACCCAAGCAATAGCAACAATTAACAAAACAATGAGAACAATAAACAACAGCAAGTCAACCTAGAAAAAAAAATGTATAATTGAGGACTTGGTGGTTAAAATCACCTCCAAAGATGTCACTAACAATGGTCAGTGTAGGCATATTAATACACTAACGCTGTATTGCTCTAATTCTTTCCCCACTCCCATGTCCCCATCGGATATATCTGATTGGCTGACAGCAGGATCCCTCACTGATTGCTTGTTGATTGGCCAGTGTCTGGAACTGACGGACAGGATTGGGAAGGCACACTCATCCTTAACCTCCGATCTCTGAATAAGTCCCCTAAATGGAGAAATGAGATGTCAATGGGACATTGAAGAGTTAAGTTGATTTAATGGTCCTTTTGAGATCATATCATTTTGATGTACATAGGGCAAAGGAAAGCAGAGAACGGAGATGGATCTGTAATTAGTTTTGAATTTCATCCAGTACATCTAGGAATGACCTTATCGCTTATTATTTAAGCTTTGGAAATTGAGCTACAGAGAAAAGGCTTTCTTATAAAGTTTCCAAGTGTGCTCTGACCTCACCTTATGCCCTAAGTAGGGCACGTGTTTAATTAGGATTTGCACCAGGGTAGACATGGGGAGTTGAGGGTTAGGACAGGCAGAAAGATATTTAGCCCAGGAATACTTCAACAATGGCTAACTTGTCTCCCCTACTTCACTCCTACTCCATCCCATTGATTGGAGTGATCCTCTTTGTTAAAAATCTATCATGTCACTTTCCTGCATAAAATTCTTCAGTGGTTCAATTGCCCTTAGATTAAAATTTATACTCTCAACATAACCTAGAAGACACTGCATTTTGGGGCTGTTGTTCACATGTTCAAAACATTTTCATTTCAACATGAAATCAAGATAAAAATTATTGAGATACTTTAAAATTTATATATTTATATTATATATATATATATATATATATATATATATATATATATATAGGTAGTGAGTCTTTGAAATCTGGTGCATATTTTGTGCTTACAGCACATCTCAATTAAGCCTAGCCACGTTTCAGGTCTCAATAGCCATGTGTAGTTAGGGGATCCTGTATTGGAGAGCATAGCTGTAGATTTAGTCGACTGCCCTCCTGTGGGGCTTGTCTCTCATCTCCTGTGCAGTCACAAAACTTCTTTCTGTCCTTTAGGTAGATCATGCTTTTTCTCACCTCTGGGTCTTAGCACAGGTTATTTCTCTGCCTGGAACGTCTCTCCCACCCCTCCTGTATCTGGCTAGCTCCTGTGTAATTTTCAGGTTTCACCTTCCTCCAGAAAACCTTCTGTGACTTTCCAGACCCAGGTTAGGTGTCTTTCCTTACGTGTTCCCATGTGTTTCCTAAGAAGCATCACAGAATGTTTCTTGTTCTGTTCCCAATGCCATTTGCTGGTTTGTAGGTCCCTCGGGACTGTGAGCTGTATGAAGGCACTATTGGTATCTCTGACTCACTAGTTCAATGCCTAAAATAGACTGGATTCTCAATAAAGCATTACTTTTGATTTTCAGATACCCAAACTAAACTTTTATACTCACTTTTGCTGACTGAGTTAACATATGTAGTCAAATGCCTCAAATTTTTCAGAGTTAAAAACTCAAAGTCGGATTGATTTATTTTAAAAATAAATATGCCTTAAACTATCTGTATACAGATTTTCCTTGACTTATGATGGAATTTCATCTGATAAACCCATCATAAGTTGAAAATATCATGTTGGAAATGCATTTAATACATCTACCGAACATCATAGCTTAGCCTGGCACCTTAAACTTGCTCAATACACTTACATTAGCCTACAGTTGGGCAAAATTTTCTAACACAAAGCCCATTTTGTAATAAAGTGCTGAGTATCTCACATAATTTGTTGAATATTTTACTAACAGTGAAAACCAGAATGGTTGTATGGGTACAGAACGGTTGTCAGTGTATCAGTTGTTTACCCCTGTGATTGTGTGGCTGACTGGCAGCTGTGGCTCACTGCCACTGCCCAGCATCACAAGAGAAGATAGTACCACATATGGCTAGCCTGGGAAAAGATCCAAATTAAAAAATCAAAGTATGTTTTCTACTGAATTTGTATATTGCTTTTGCAACATTGTAAAGTCAAAAAATCATAAGTTGAACCATTGTAAGTTGGGGACAGTTTGTAAAAATAAACAGTACAACCTGAGTCAAAGTATTGTACCAATGTGAGTTTTCTGGTTTTGATGACATTTATGGTTATACAAAATGTAATCATTGGGGGGAACTGGATGAAGGGTACACGGGAACACTACACTATTCTTGCAACTTCATGTGAGTTTTAAACTCTTTCAAAATAAACAGTTATTTTTAGAAAGTATCTTCTCAACTTAACTGCAGGCAATCACAAAATTCCATAGCCCACAAATGATTTTGCTTAGTATTATTAAAATGCTGTGTTCTAAGGGCAAAACTATAAAATGAAGCAGAACATATGAGTGGGAGAGGTCATAAATCAGCGGTTCCCAGACTTCGTGGATCCATGGCACACTTTTAAATATTAGAATTTTGGCAGCCCTCTTGGAGTGACTAGGAGACTAATAACAACATTTGAACAAATTGGGATTAATTACAATGCCATCATTACCGCAGTGTCACAATACCTCCCAGTGTTTACAAAGCAGTTAGTGGTTAGGGTTCCACACCATCCTGCTATTTGAATAGAATTGTTTACTGCCTTGACGATACTCTCTTCAGTACTCAAAAGCTCTTGCCCATTTGACCTCACACTTGACTCTTCGTTCACAGCAGGTTGGACCATCATTTATGTTTTCCTGCCTACTCAACTGAACTGTCCATCAAACAGATGCTGCTGGAACTGTATGGATTTTCAGTTGTGCCCTCATTCAAAAAAAGTCATATTGGGCAAAATCTGGTTGTACCTCTGTGCCAGGCTGATAGTTTATTAGTACGCAACAACGCAATGGTTGAGAACCACTTACCTAGATCTAATTATGTTCTTGGCTAATGCAAATTATTTTTATAGAGTCCAGTTAAAACCTTATGTTTTTTGTGGCTATTTTAGACTCTTCCCTTTCCTTTAATTCAGCCTACGCCATGTAATCTAACATGTGATTTGTAAACTTTTGTGTCATTTTGTAATTCTTTGTTAAATCTGTGTTTTCTCATTCTAGTAAGAACTTGTAAGTATCATGAAGCTAGGAGAACCATCTGCTACTTATTTTGTGTCACTTCTCCCTTGGCTCCTGAGTGAGTTCAATTCCACTATATCTGTAGATTTTAAAAATAACAATTAGGTTGGTCTTCCCTAGTGGTTAAGGATCCTCCTGTCAATGCAGGGGACATGGGTTCAAGCCCTGGTCCGGGAAGATCCCACATGCTGCGGAGCAACTAAGCCCATTCGCCACAACTACTGAGCCTGCGCTCTAGAGCCTGTGCTCTGCAACAAGAGAAGCCACCTCAATGAGAAGCCCGCGCACCGCAACGAAGAGTAGCCCCCGCTTGCTGCAACTAGAGAAAGCCCGTGAGCAGCAACAAAGACACAATGCAGCCAAAAATAAATAAATGAATTAATTAATTTAAAAAACAATAATAAACTATAAAAAAATAAAAAACATAGTGCAAAATCTCTTTAAAAAAATAACCATTCAGGTGATTTATCTAGATTAGGTGATTTAAACAAATTTTAAACAAAGATGAGAAACAAAGGTGAGAAAATTTTAAACAAATGTGAGAAAATTTTAATCATGCCTATGGCAAACTTGTGATTAAAAATTTTGCCAACTGCTGTGTAAAAGACACTGTCAAGAGAATGAAAAGACAAGCCACAGACTGGGAGAGAATATTTGCAAAAGACACATCTGATAAGGGACTGTCATCCAAAATATACAGATAACTCTTAAAAGTCAACAATGAGGGGCTTCCCTGGTGGCGCAGTGGTTGAGAGTCCGCCTGCTGATGCAGGGGACGCGGATTCGTGCCCCGGTCCGGGAAGATCCCACATGCCGCGGAGCGGCTAGGCCCGTGAGCCATGGCTGCTGGGCCTGCGCATCCGGAGCCTGTGCTCCGTAACGGGAGAGGCCACAATAGTGGGAGGCCCGTGTACCACAAAAAAAAAAAAAAAAAAAAAAGTCAACAATGAGAAAACAACCTGATTGAAAAATGAGCCAGAGACCTTAAAAGACTCTTTGTCAAAGAAGATATACAGTTGGAAGATAAGCATATGAAAAGATGCTTCACATCATACATCATCAGAGAAATGCAAATTAAAACGAGATACCACTACACATCTATCAGAATGGCCAAAATCTAGAACATTGACAATACCAAATGCTGACAAGGATGTAGAGCAACAGGAACTCTCATTCATTGCTGGTAGGAATGCAAAATGGTACAGCCACTTTGGAAGACACTTTGGCAGTTTCTCACAAAACTAAATATATTTTTGCCATATGATCCAACAATCTCTCTGCTTGGAATTTATCTAAAGGAGTCAAAAACTGAGATTCACATCAAAACTGGAACACAATGTTTATAGCAGCTTTATTCATAATTACCAAAACTTGGAAGCAACCAATGTGTCTTTCAGTAGGTGAATGGATAAACGGGTATACCCAGACAATGGAATATTATTCAATGCTAAACAGAAATGAGCTATCAAGACATGAAAAGACTTGGAGGAAACTTAAATGTATATTACTAAGTGAAAGAAACCTACCTGAAAAGGCCACGTACTGTATGAGTCCAACTAGATGACATTCTGGAAAAGGCAAAACTATATGGAGACAGTAAAAAGATCAGTGGTTGCCAGGGCTTAGGGATGAAGGAGGGATGAACAGGCAGAGCATAAAGGATTTTTAGGGCAGTGAAAATACTCTGTATGATACTCTAATGGTGGACATATATCATTATACACTTGTCCAAACCCGTAGAATATATAACACCAGCAGTAAACCGTCACCAAGGAAGGGTGTTGATAATGGGGGAGACTATGGATGTGTGGGGACAGAGGGTATACAGGAAATCTCTGTAACTTCTCAATTTTTCTGTGAACCTAAAACTGCTCTAAAAAATAAATTCTTGGGACTTCCCTGGTGGCTCAGTGGTTAAGAATCCGCCTGCCAATGCAGGGGACACGGGTTCGAGCCCTGGTCCGGGAAGATCCCACATGCCGCGGAGCAACTAAGTCCGTGTGCCACAACTTCGGAGCCTGCACTCTAGAGCCCATGAGCCACGACTACTGAGCCCACGTGCCACAACTACGGAAGCCCACGCGCCTAGAGCCTGTGCTCTGCAACAAGAGAAGCCACCACAATGAGAAGCCCGCACACTGCAACGAAGAGTAGCCCCCACTTGCCACAACTAGAGAAAGCCCGTGCACAGCAATGAAGACCCAACGCAGCTAAAAATAAATAAATAAATATTAAAAAAAAAAAAATAAATTCTTAAAATGCAGAAAAAATTCTTCTCAATACAGTCACATATCCTTCAAGAAAAACATTCTATAGTTACAATATCATTCATCCAGTAACTATTTATGAATCATTTCCTATGTGCCTTCCGTTGAGTAGGCACTGAAGATACAAGAGAAACAAGACAGATGGGGTTCTTGCCTGCATGGATCTTACACAGGATCTCCTTCCTCAGTAAGACCCTAACATCCAAGACATTTCAGTCTCCAAAATATGGGCTGGTCATACACAAATGCTGTGCTCTCCAAGGGCAATCCACCCATATGCAACTTGAGGAGGGGACATGATTGTGCCTGGGATAATAGAATATATTGAATTCGGAATCTTTAGAACACATTCTCCAGCTGGCTTACACATGCTTCTCATTCTCTTCATTTTGGGTATAGCTTCATTTTTTTTTTCTGTTCACATCCATCCCTTTCTATGAATATATAATAAAATGGTATCCAGTTGCACATGCTGTTTATTAACCTGCTTCTCAAAAACCCCATATATTGTGGACCTGTTTCCAGGTCAACAAATACATGGGGTTACATGCACGTTGGAGTCAGAAAGCAGAGCTCTCAGCTCTCAGTTCTCACACCACCTGGGTTCATGTCCCAGCCTCAGAATTACTAGCTGTGCTGGTCTTGAGGAATTGACTTACCCTCTTTGTGCCTCTAGTCCACCAAATTGGGGTAATAATATGACCTAATTTACTGTGCTGCTATAAGGATTAAATGAGAATGACTGTAAAGTACAGCATAAAGACTCAGTTTTAACTATCTTTCTACAGTGATTGTTTTCAAACTAGTTTTTTTAAAAAATAAATTTATTTTATTTATTTATTTTTGGTTGCATTGGGTCTTCGTTGCTGCACGCGGGCTTTCTCTAGTTGCGGTGAGCGGGGGCTACTCTTCATTGCGGTGCGCGGGCTTCTCATTGCGGTGGCTTCTCCTGTTGCGGAACACAGGCTCTAGGCGCGCGGGCTTCAGTAGTTGTGGCTCGCGGGCTCTAGAGTACAGGCTCAGTAGTTGTGGTGCACAGGCTTAGTTGCTCCGCGGCATGTGGGATCTTCCTGGACCAGGGCTCGAACCCGTCTCCCCTCCTTTGGCAGGTGGATCCTTAACCACTGCGCCACCAGGGAAGTCCTTTCAAACCAGTTTAAAGCAACCTTGTAAGAAAATATTTTGCAGAGCCCTAAGTAAAGAAATACACACACACACACACACATACACACACAGAGTGACACTTCTCTGAATGATGCTAGAGTGAGGATCCAGAGTACCGGATGCCCCTCTAGGTATTCTGGAAAAGTGGTTCTCTGATTTTAGTGTATCTCATCACCAGCTGGAGAACCTGATGGAAATACAGAGGCCTAGATCTGATTCTTCTTCAGTGTGTCTCTGTGTTTTTTATTACCTCCCCAAGTGATTCTGTCCACACAGAAAACTGACAACCACAGCTCTACAATTCTCTGCAACACTCTCAAAGCCATTGATCCACATCATAATTTGTAATGACCACATAAACTTCATAGAATGAACACAGACTGATGTAGTTAAGCACTCCACTATTGATGGGTATTTAGGTTGTTTCCTTTTTTTTTTTTTCAGTTGCAACAGTTCTTAAATGTTCTTACACATAACATATCCTTCTGTACATGTGTGAATGTCTGCAGAATAGATTTATAGAGATGATATTGCTGGGCCCAGAACATGCATGCTCTAAATTTTGATAAATATTGCCAAATTGCCCTCTGAAAGGTTATATCAATTTACTCTCCTGCCAACAGCGCTGAAGAGGGTACCTCTCTCCTTACTCATCATTTTTCTCTTAGCTCAGGTTTTAACCCTGTTTATTTTAGGGCACTGATGAAATCCACATCAGTGACAAATGGATCCATAAGCACCAACTGATTACCTTTCAGGAACAGATTCAGCAACCCCATTGATACTCCAGAAATTTTCTTATCAGTGACCTCCTCCTTCACACAGCCAAGGCCATTAATATATATGCTTATCTTGGTATCTCTGGTGTATTCAAAAATATAAGAAATTTTGCTGCTTCTCTTGATTTCAGGCTGAGTTTTCTGTTTGCTATGAAAGAGGTTATTATTTATAGTCAAAAAATTCTGAAGTCAAAAAGTATAGTTCTCCCATTGTTGGGTTCCTGGATGCCTTCCTCTGATCAGAGCCATATCTCTGAGTAACACATCATGGGAGTGACAGCTCTCTGGTGATTTAGAGCCTGCCAGATCATTAGAGCATTACCAGTGTAAGGATGTATTAGTGTAACGTATCATCAGCGTGTTATCGCTCTGTGATGAATTGCTCCAAATCAGAACAATGGCCTAAAGAAACTATGAATTCTTTTAGAGTTAGAAATGAAATATTTTTTTCAATAAGGAATAAATAAATATGAATGTTCTTTTTTCACAGTGGAGAGAAGTTTAAATCATCTGTTTTTGATCTTTTGATTATCCCTTGGTTGTTGTCTAGTTTGAGCTAGAGATGGGGGTCTTCAGGCCAGATAGGTCGGAGGTTTTCTAGCTATGAGATTAATTACTTGTGCCAAGGGAAGGTTGGCATTCAGAAAAAGAGGTTTCTTCACTCCGACCCTTGTGGGATATTTCCCTCTAAGTCGCAGGGTATTTGTGAATAGGAGACTTTTTCCTTTGTGCATTTGCTTTTAAAAGGGAACTCCTTGAAAACAGAGACCATCTTTTTAATAACTTGGTTGATCTCCGCAGTGCCTAAACCCCGTGTGTTGAAATCTTAGTGATGGAGAAGAGAAAGTATTCCTCCAAAGCCAGACCCACCATGGGAGTCATTCCTTTGCCTGCAGATAGTCCCTTTAGAAAGGGCTCTTTAAAGTGAAATTGTGCCAACGTGAGGGGTGAGAGGTGCTACATGAACTTTCCAATGTCACCAGGAGCAAAAAAGACTTCTAGGGGAAGGAACAGAATGTGGATGACCACCATCTTAGATTTTCACTTAAGACTGGTTAAAACCATAGGCTGCAGAATTAGACTGACTTGGGTTTGAATTCTTGCTTTGTTACTTCCTAGTTTGGACGAGTGGCTGGACCTCTCTGAGACAGCTTCTTCATCTGTAAAATGGGGATGCACCTACTAACTGCCTTAGCGGATTGCTGTGATGATTAGATGAGCTATGGCTTGGCAAGGGCTATGATACAGTGCCTGGCACACAGTAAGTGCCTCATACATACAACCACACGGTTGTTGTTATTTTTATTATTTTAAAATTTGCTGCCCAGAAGAGAAAAAGCCTTGATGCTTTGACAGCTCTTGGGGATAGCCTTGTGGGCCTACTAGTATTTTCAGACCCATAGCATTTACATTCCATGTTTCCTAGGTAAGTGGTTTATCTTCTCTGAATTATGATGCTGTAGCACTTGCTTTGAGAGATATACTTTCAAATGGGACATTCCAAGAAACTACAAGTACCTGGAAAGAAAACCGAGTTCCAGACCTGATGAGAGAATTTGGAAGCAGTCATTGGCATAAAAAGCAGCCTGTGCAATTTAAAAATGATTGGGTTTGTAGTAAATAACCGCAAGGAGCTTCTGCTGTTGGCATGAGGCGGGCACTGTGCTAAGTGTATTGCTTTTGGTCCCTTCAATAATCGTATGAGGTAGGCATTAATATCCCCACTCAGCAGATGAGAAAAGGGAGGCTCAAAGTGGTCAGGGAACTTGCCCAAGGACACACTGCAAGAAATATGTGGAACGAGAATTTCATTCAAAATTTTCTGATTCTAGAACCGGAGGTCTTAACTATTACGTGTATGTTTAATGTGTGTTTTGGAATACACACATTTCACATTCACTGGGTAGTTCTGAGCGTTTTGAGGTGTGCAGCCTACCTGGGGGCATTCCTTGAAATAGATACAAATGGAAAACACCAGAAAATCAGCATCAGCATCTCGGTGGATAACAGAAACACTGGTGACCGTGCAGCCTGGCAGTCAGCACAGTGTGAGTTCACCTAATGCAATGAAGACTTCCAGGGGAGGCTTCAGTGCTGCACTTGACTTCAGCCACCCTCTGCAGTCGCTGCTCACTGTACTCAGCCTGTGCAGGAATGGCATGCACGCTGAAGATAAGCAAAGATGGATTGAAAAAACGTCCTCCCATTTTTGCCCCCTCCCTCCTCATTCCCCCTTCAAAGCAAATTGCAAAGAACAGTTCTGCCCTGATCAGGCATTAAAATGTCATCATAGCACATAATTCTGATCAACTTAATCCTGCAGCTTGCTGCCGAAGGCTGCACGCATCAGCACGTCACACTTTGGGTTATGAGAGAACAATCATCTTCTGTGGCTACTGATGTTTTTCAAAGCACATTCGAATGGAATAAACACATCAATGCCAGAGATAATATTATAAATTATTTCGGTGAACTTTTAATTTCAGGAGGTAGATAGAAAGTAAGTTTGTTGAAATGAGTTTTTCCTGGTCTGTGGGAGTCCTGTTTTCTTTGGAATGGCTTTGGGAGGCTAAGGAGGCCACTGTTTTCCTTGATTTTTTTTTTTCTTTTTCTTTTTTGCAGTTGTTTTGGAGAACAATTTTCCTTGACATGTAGCTGGTTGTTTTATGGCTTTAAGAAATATATTAGTTTATTCATCTGTTGCAACTATAATAATATTGCCATTGGAGTCCAACTCGATAATAAATCAGGCCGTTCCTTTCCACTCTATACAAATAATTAAAATAAAAATCGACTGTGCCAGTGAATTTGTTCTACAAGCAGAATAGAATTGGGTGCTATAAGTCTAGATATTTTGGTTGACACACAGGACTGTATATCTTAAAAATAAGAAACCAAAAGGTGGGAAAATAAGACCTTATTTCATTACGTGCAATTTATAACATTTATCTTGAAGATAAAGCTGCCTTCCTCAGCTGCCTATTAACTAGGAGCCAGAATTGGAATACTGTGGAGGGTTCATGTCATAACATCCTCTCCCCACGCCTTCCCCTCCATCCTCTTCCTGCTCTTTTCTTTCCTCTTTTCCTGCCATCATTAAAAAACAAGTTGAGGTTCATTACTGCAGCTCTGGCAGTAAGAGCCTGTTATTTATGCATGCATGCTTTCATGTCATCTATATTTTTATTCCTATACCACCTTTTTTCCTGAAAAGAATTAAGGCAGCTTGCAAAAACACATAATTCAAAATAAAATAAAAATGAGTGAGTCAGAAAAATTGGTGGAAAGGGGGAAATCCTTTTAGAAGAATAAAATGAAGGCATGAGATTGACCCACACAAGGAATGCTATGAAGTTTGGCATATTGTGAAAGGAAGACCATGCGTTTGGCTTGGAGGCTCCTCGTAGGATTAGTGCCATAATCCCTAGTAACCATTCGATTAGAAACACATTATTGACTCAGGAGAAGCCAAACTGTGCTTGGTATTGGCATCAGAGAGACTTTTCCTCTCTGGGTCCTCACCAAGAGAACACTATAATTGAGGGACAAGAGTCTTCAACAACATCCTGAAGAAACACAACGAAGTAGCTGGGGTTTTTCTTATACTTGTATCTCCCTGAAGGCCAATGGCACAGTGCCAAGCAGCTAAAACATTTCTATGGGCGCCAAACATGAAGCCTAGACAGGCAGTTCCCTCCTACCCATGCCTAAGCCAGGAGGAGACCATGGCTCACCCATGTAGTGGGTCTCAAACTTCATTGTGCATAAGATCCACCCAGCAAGTTTGTTAAACTTCTCAAATGTGAGGATAAGCCAGGTTATGCTGCAGAAACAAACAGCCCCCAAATCTCACGGGCTTGAAACAGTAAAGGTTAATTTCTTGCTCATGCTGCATGACCACTGCAGGTCGACTGGGGAAGTGGGTGGGGAGGGGGTGAGGGTGTCTCTGCTCTATGGCTTTTGCACTCTGGGATCCAGGCTATGGGAGGCTCCATTTCCAAGCTTCCATGACTGCTGAGGCAGAAAAGAGATTGGGGCAAATTATATGTTGGCTCCAAAAGCTTCCATCTGGAAAACAGGCATGTTACTTCTCAAGTCCATTTGGTCAAAACGAGTCACCTGGTCATGCTAAACTTCAAGGGAGGCAGGAAAATACAACCCTACCTTGGGCCTGGAAGAAAATAATCTGTATTTTGTATGAGAACCCCAAGTGTTTCCAATGCAGGGTCCCTGGACAATATTTTGGTGCAGAGAAAGGGTCAGATTATTTATCCCTCAGGAAATCTGCCGTAAATATTTCCCTGAATTGGGCTTTAGATATGTGCTGATTGGTGGTGCATTTGGGGTAACACCCTGACAATACCTGCCCTATAGCTATTCTGTGGCAACAGCTAATACTAAGCCAGAATATGTTTAACAGTCATGTATTCCCAAGGGTAGAGCTGAAGAGCCTAATAAGGACACTTGTGATTTCACGATGGCTCCCCTTCCAAAGGAAAGTAGACCTATTACCTAAAGAATACCTATAGCTTGGGCCAATATCTTCCTCAATAAATAGTTTTGGCTCCATTATAACATTTACCATAAGGTCCCAGAGTTCCATGCCATAGCCCAGAAGTTCTTAACTAGATGTGAGAGAAGGAATCACCTTGAATCTTTGGGAAAAAATAATATGCTTGAAAAATCTAGGATGGTTCCTGGGTTTATGTATTTTTATTAAAGCTCCACAGGTGATTCCGAAGCATCCCCCCTGGCTAAGAAGTACAGGTACTGAGCTGAAAAAAAATTGGAGCAGTTGTAAACAAGTCCATCTCTAAAATGTCTCAATGCAGTCCCCCTGAAATGCTTAATTATTATTTTGCTGCTACCGAGATTTTAAAAATTAAGGTGATGAATGAACATAGTTAAAGATACTTTGGATTGTACTGAAAAGATAACATGAAATTTGCCATCCCAGCTTTCTCGAAGTACTCACGTTTAACTCTTTTATCCATTTCTTCCGGTATTTACCACCGTAACTGTAAAGTGGTATTTCTTTATCTCTGCCACACGTAGAGATGGCTTAGAGCCATGCTCTCCAATAGAAATATAACAAAGCCTGCATATGTAACTTAAGCTTTTCCAGTAGGTGCATTTTTAAAAAGTAAAAGGAGACATGAAATTAATTTTAGTAATACACAATACGCCTTCCGTATCCGCAGGTTCTGCGTCTGTGGATTCAGCCAACCGCTAATACTGATTTCCATCTCTGGCTGGTTGAATCTGTGGATGTGGATGAGGATGCAGAACCCACGAATATGAATGGCGGCTCTACTGCGCCATTTACGCTGAGGGACTTGAGAATCACCAGATTTTGGTACCTGCAGGGGTTCTGGAACCAATCCCCGACAGATACTGAGGGATGACTGTATTTTGATGTGTTTTAATAATATATTTTGTTTAACCAATGATATCCAAACGACTGTCATTTCAAAAAGTATTCAACATACAAATTATTAATGCGATCTTTTACATTCTTTGTGATAAGTCTTTGATATCCAATGTGTATTCTATACCTGGAGCATTTCTCAATCCTCACAAGTCACATTTCAACTGCTTCACAGCTACGCGTGGCTACCGGCCACTGTATTGAGTAGCACAGACCTAGAGGTTTCCTATGACGGAAATATTTAGCTTTTATGCAGGCTAAAAGCATAATACCTGTTATTCTGAATAGTTTTCACAATGCAGTGCTAAAATGTAGAATAGCCAACAATAGGGAAATAGCTCTGGTGAAATCAGATGTTCCTCCTGTGCATTATAGGACCGGGAGACTTAGCCTTGGAATTTGTCAAGAAGGAAATTTGTATAAATGTGGCTCTTCCTTAGATTCATTATTCTCTAGTTTTGGGGAATGGGGATTAACATTTAGAAGAAAAATATGAGATAGAAGGCACTGTGGTGTCCAATTTGATAAGACTAAAGCCACAGAAATGACAAAGGGAACCAAATGCAAGGATCAAGGTTTTGCTAGTTGGGTCAGGTTTTGAGCAAATCTGGGGATGTGATCTCCTCCTCAGGTGCTGTGTTACCTTAAGATTTTTAATCAGCTGTTAATATGAGGGGACATTACCCAAACTATCAGAAAGCCACTTGTATTTTAGAAATCCTGGGAAATTAATCTTTGATTCATTTCAGCTCCCAACATTCATTTTTCTTTCTTCTAGTAAAAGTATCCCCTGGTGACTCACCCTGTCCTCCACTCTCAACCCTGTGCTTTTGGAGGTATTAATTCTGAATTGCAGTGGTGGAATGTCTGATTTGGCCTGACCACTCAGAGAATTTCAGTCCTCTGGCCACAGCGATTGGGTCAGGGTGGGTACTCTTAGATTCAATTAGAATCTAATTCATCTAATTTCAATTCATCTTGGGGATTTTTGCTTGAGCAAGTGATTTCCCTGGGCTTGAACCTAGAAGGATGTGATCTTGAAGTGGCCAGGGCTAGCCTATGAAGCCTGGGAATGAAGCCCACACATGAGTGGAAGATGCTGACACATGGAGAAGAACTGAATCCTGATGACCGTGTTTGAGCCCCCGAATTTGACTGTGCCTAAAACCAGAGATCTAGTCCTGACAAGAGTAAATCTCCCACGTTTCTCTCTTTGGCACCACCAGTTTGTGTCCATAAGTTTTTAGTAATTTTTTTGCCATATTGATGCATTTGTCTTTATAACAACACTTTCCAGTGTGGATTTCTCAGGTTCATAGTCCTAGAAGATCGCTTTAAGAAAGTGCTTCCATGATCAAATGAATTTGATAAATTCTGTAGTCTAGGTTTCTCTAGTTGGCCATTCTCAATGCACTTTAGCATAGTAAAAGCTCTCAGAATTTCTGAAGTTAAGAAATTTGATTAGCTCTGTTTTTCTGAAACTTACTTGGCCACAGCACTGTGTTTGGGGCTAAAACGCCTATTCCTGTACTATGGAACACACTTTGCCAACTTCCGCTCTAGAAAGGAAGTAATTCTCCCACGTTTCAGGTGATTTCGGGGGCCACCTCTAATCATGGTACCCTTGGAGGTGTTTATGTGCCATCATGTTGTAAAGGACCATCCATGAGGAGCCATCTGTCTAAATAAACATATGTATCTGACAGGGAAAATGTAAGTATTTTAGACATACATTTAGATTGCTAGGTAAACAAATTAGGATAGACCTGATATTTAAACCAGGCAGATTGCCTTAGATGTTTATTCATCCATGCCATTATTGATTAGTGAGCTCAACAAATGTTTATTTATTTATTTACTTATTAATTTATTTTTTGCGGTACGCAGGCCTCTCACTGCTGTGGCCTCTCCCGTTGCAGAGCACAGGCTCCGGACGCGCAGGCTCAGCGGCCATGGCTGACGGGCCTAGCCGCTCCGCGGCATGTGGGATCTTCCCAGACCGGGGCACGAACCCGTGTCCCCTGCATCGGCAGGCGGACTCTCAACCACTGCGCCACCAGGGAAGCCCAACAAATGTTTATTGAGTGACTACTTTGTTATATACCCTAAACTTAAGGAGATAATAATCTAGAGATCCTCACATGTGACTTCAACTTGCAATATTCCAGTCATTGCTCTTGGGGTGCTTTCTTAACCCTGATGACCATTTATGCTGATGTGGCTTGGGCTGACATGAAACAGTACTCCAGACAGAATTGAGTTACTCATCATGAAAAGTAGATAGCATGATCATAGGATCTTACATTGATATAGCTTTAAAAATTTTGAATTATTTCAAAAATATCATCTTATTCAACAACAAGTTTAAGAGACAGAGCAGCTATTTTAACCCCTATTTTGCATAGGGGAAGAGAGGTCTGGAGAAGTTAAAAGGCCTGCCCAAGGCTACACAATTTTGAACATTCAAAATCAGACTTGGGACCCAGTCCCTGGATTCCCAATGTTTCCCTTTTCTACTCACCAGTGCCATTTATCATTTGCTCAGTTTGCTCCAATACTTAGGATGTGAAAAGTAGGATATAGATTTTTCTTCTCAGTATATGGTAACCACTAGGCTCATGGAGCTAATAAGTACTTGAAATGTAGCTACTGCAGCTAGGGAACTGAATTTTAAATTTATTTAATTTTAATGAATTTAAGCTCAAATTTAAAGACCAATACTCAATAAGCATTAGGAAACTTTTAAACATGTTTGAAATAACATGAATACATGAAAAAGTGGTTTTTCTAACTGTAAATTTTATATCTAAATATAGGTCTTGTGTTTCTTAATGAAACCTTAATGTCTGAATTGAGATGTAACGTATTTGTTGGATTTAGAAGATGTAGCATGAAAAAAAAAGTAAAGTATTTCAATAATTATTTATTTGTTGAATAATTATTGTTAGCTAATTAGTTATTATTTGTTGAATTGAAACTATTATGGATTTACTGGATTAAGTAAAAATATGTTATTAAATTTATTTCCACTTATTTCTTTTCCCTTTTTTGATTGTGGCTACATGGAGGATATAAAGTCACATATATGGCTTGCACTCTATTTCTATCAGATAGCAATGATATACGCTATATTGGAGGGCACCTAATGTCTAGCTTCAAAGTTCTAAGTCCCAGTGAAATGTTTTGGGGGGGCAGGGTAGAACTAGAATTCAGAGCATAGCCTTGGGAATTACTCAAGCTTGGTTGTATATTCTGGTTCTACTACCTTTTAAATTACTTGACTTCTTGAAAAATGTCTCCTTACCTGCAGATTAGGGATGATGTTACCACCTATTTCACTGGCTTTTTCAATGATTCAATAAGCTAATACACATAGTCTAGTATTAGGCAATGTTTAAATGCTCATTACTTTGTTAGTAATAATAACAATTATAATAGTACTATTTATTGGTATAAAATGCAGATAGAATCCTCAGGCTTAGTAAATGATGGTATTTTTGTCTAGACTTTGTTTGAGGTGTCTTCCTCTGTTGCAATTCATTGCACTGGACTGCATTAATCATACCCTGTTTTGTTCTTACTGACAGTAATGAATAGAAACTGATAGAAACCAGCCTGCCAGGTCACTGATTAGGTGTCTACAAATACTCTTTTCCAAGGCAGTTCTTAATTACC
Organism: Physeter macrocephalus; assembly: GCF_002837175.3. Taxonomy (NCBI): domain Eukaryota; kingdom Metazoa; phylum Chordata; class Mammalia; order Artiodactyla; family Physeteridae; genus Physeter; species Physeter macrocephalus. The sequence continues at coordinate 25,165,522 of NC_041230.1, read as the reverse complement.
TTTTATATGTGAAATACCATATGCTGTAATTCCTCTAGCTGGAAATCTGCTCTGGGTTATAATGCCATGTTAGTTTTTAAACAATGTCTTTGGTTGACTTCTCCTCTGTAGGCGGAGAAGTTTGATTCAGTTGTTGTTCCTTATAATTTTATTTTTTAATTGGGTGACTGCCTAATTCTCTTTTTTCCAGCTCATTTTTCTATTATTATTAAAGTCAGTGGCTCAAGCTGTGCTTTGAGGGTTAGGACTAGCTGTGTGCTCAATTACTTGAAGGCATCAGAACTGAATGACACTGATGTTTACATACCTGGCTTCAGGCTATAGATACAGCTCTCTCATTTACAAACATTGCTTTTAGGCCATTGTAAACTACCATCAAACATAATGGTGTTTTATAACTTTCAAAAGTCTGGGAAATGCTCCCTTACTTGAGGGTCAGGTTTTTAGCCTCCTCAGCCATCCGGGACATATCTGGAAACATAGGTGTAAACGAGAAAGGTCTTTCAGCTGCTAAGAACACAATTGTTGCCAAACACAGTACTTTATCCAGAAGGAGAGGGCAAGATTTTTCCAAAAGGCACTGACTTACCTATGAATCTAAAACAGGAGCTGGCAAACTTTTTCTGTAAAGAGCAGATAGTGAATATTTTAAGCTTTGCATAACATGCAGTCTCGGTTACAACTACTTAACTTGGCCTGTTGTAGAGTGAAAGCAGCCATAGACATCATGGAAAGGAATGAGCATGGCTGTGATCTAATAAAATTTTATTTACAAAGCAAGCAATGGGCTGGATTTGGCCCACGGGCAATAGTTTGCCCACCTCTGATCTAAAATATTGTGGCAAAAAGGAACCCTCTTGCACTGTGGGAATGTAAATTGATGCAGCCACTATGGAGAACAGTATGGAGGTTTCTTAAACAACTAAAAATAGAACTACCATATGACCCAGCAATCCCACTACTGGGCATATACCCTGAGAAAACCATAATTCAAAAAGATTCATTGCAGCTCTATTTACAATAGCCAGGCCATGGAAGCAACCTAAGTGTCCATCGACAGGTGAATGGATAAAGAAGATGTGGCACATATATACAATGGAATA
>NC_041230.1:25144212-25164274 GCF_002837175.3 Physeter macrocephalus | reverse complement strand
TGATTCACTTTGTTATAAAGCAGAAACTAACACACCATTGTAAAGCAATTATACTCCAATTAAGATGTCAAAAAAAAAAAAAAAAGAATAGCTGTTGAACAGAAGGAAGGATAAAACAACATCTTCAAGGTAGACAGAACCTTATATAAATGCACCCTTCCAAGCCCTTTCCATGAGGCAGAAATCGTTCTGGGAGCATAATGTCACTGGTATGATTTCAAATGTGAAATGATAACCTCACATCCTCCAGCCGCTATTAAAATATATTCCATATATTCTGATTACAAAGATAGAGAATTAAGGAACATATTTGAGAGAGTTACACCAAACAGATGAAAATAAAAAAGGAATTTTTGTACTTACGATGGTGAGCGTCAGTTATCTGAAAAACTCATGGAATTGTCCATTTCTGAAATCTGTGGCTCTTGAAGTGGTACTATATTTTTAATCTTTTGCTCTTTAAGCTTGAGACTAGCTAACGAAACCAGCTTTCTGCACAAATCTTTGGCCAGATTCTCTATGGGGCTTAGGAGAACATTCAAAATCTACGTTACTCCCTTTTTGAAAACACTATGCAGAATAATAGAACATACTTTATGTACTCACAATTTATGCTGACTGCTGAAAACCAGTGATCTCCTAGGAAAAAGTATCTTGGAGCACTCTTGCTAAACTTGGGGGGAAATCGATTGTTTCCAGCTTGGGACCCTGAGAATACATCACTCTCAGAAGTAGGGATGCTGCTGAGTTGATGATTTTGAGGATTTTTCCAAAATGTTTTCCAGGACTTTTTTAAAGGAAGGAAATTCTGTGACTCTCCATTATTCAACAGATTCTAGCTCTTTCTCCCTTTTGCTCTGAATCATTCTATATTTATCATTATTGATAAAGAACATCAATAATGGCTGGGATTTACTCTATTTCTCTCTTAGATATAGTTTAGGTTCACGTTATAAAATATGAATTTGTACAGAGAGGTTAGAAATTTTCCCAGATTATTTATAAAACCTCTTGGGTTTGGATCATCAAGGAAAGGTAGAGATAAAAAAGTTTTTAAAAGATATCCTGACTTTACCCTTTGCAAAAGTATTTCCTTCCTATCTATGAGTTTATTCTAACTTTGTAATAATACTGCACAGTCTTGCATGAGGTTCGTACTGGGAGCCTCAGAGCCAGATTTCACAGGTGCAAATCCTGTTTCATAGCTTATGGCTGTGTGATGTTGGGTAAATCACTTAACTTCTCTAGATCGATTTATTTGTAATATGGAGCCTGTACTTCTATATTTTTCAGAGTTGTTGGGGGGGATTAAATGAGATAATACACATGGAGTGCTTAGCACAACGTAGGGCTGCCAAGTAAAGCTGTGTAGATTGTGAACTGAACAACTCCAGTGGACAGCAGTCATATAGACTACAATGCAATGTGGCAGCTTGGGTACAAAGTCAGTGCTTGATATATGAGACAGCCATTATTATTATTACTATTATTATTATTAAGACACCTAAGGCACACAAATGTTATGAAACCTGTCTGTAAATATATACTTTCTGTGAAAAAACCACCATCACGTGGCAGCAACTATACATGGTTATCAACAATTCTGGTGTTTTTAATATTAGATTTCATTTGTTAGATTAAGATAACCCACAATTATCTACTAAAAGCTTGGATTCGATTTTTGTATTTCTGTGGATTTGGTTCATCTGTGACCTGATTCCAGAGTTTTCTTCTGGATGACTCTTTAGCCAGTTTATCCTATGCCTAGTGCCATATTATTCTTAGGAAAGTGAAGTTCTGTCCATTCATTCATTCGTTCATGAAATGCTATTAAGTACCAACTTGTGCATAACACCGTTCCAGGCACAGAGATGTGCAGGTGACTAATATAGTTTCTCAAGGGGCTCACAGACTTGAGGGAGGCAGACTAGTAAGCAGTTCATCAGAGCAGGAAGAGAAATGCCCTGGAAGAGTGAGTCATGAACTCATTCATTCACTATATATATTTTTTCATTCATTTAAGGAACAGACGCATTGTACTGATGATGCCCTAGGCACTGATGTTGTGGTCATAACGGGATATCAAGAGTAATAAGACTTGGTCCCTTCCCTAAAAGAGTTCAGTAGGCTTCCTAGAGTCAAGGAGTTAAGACAAGTAGGAGAAGGGTGCTGGGCAGATGAGGAAGGAAATGATGTTGCAGGCAGTCTGAGGAAAATCCAAGTGCACTGGGTGGGGCTGAGGACTTGATGTCAGGCCTGGGTTGGTGATGATATCCAGCCATACCATCGACAAACCCTGTCATCTTGGCCAATGCTCTTTCCACTTCTGAATCTCAATTTCCTCAACTGCCCAGATGAGGAAGATAACCTTCTCTCCATTAAAAACCCAGAAGGTTTTTGAGAGGTCCAAAGGAGGTAAGTACGTGAAATTCTTCGGACATTGGAAGGAGTAAAGTATTATATAAAATGGAAGAAGTGATCATCTTAAGTCGTATCTATCAACTCCCATGAATGGTGCCTTGATTAGATTACCCTGAAAACCTGAGACAAAGACTTGGAGGCAGGTGCTCTCAGGAAGGTGGAGTAAGGGGCTAGGGAGAATGCAACAGGGAGGAGGAAATGTCCACATAAGAGAGTGCAAATGAGGTTGCTGCTTGGCCAGGGGAGGCCTGATTCTACCAGGACCTCCTGAGAAGCAAAGATAATTTCTCCTAGAAAAGTCCATCCAGCTGATGGAAGGTAGGTTTCTTTCCCCATTGATGCCTCTCTTTCTACTTAAGGGTCTGTGTCTGGAGTATAATGGGCAAAAGACACAGTTACCTGGGGGATGTCCATAGTGTTCAGCAACTGGTTGAGTTTCCAGCTTCCGGCTCTAACATGCCTCTTAGTTGTAGGGACATATTCGCCTTTTTCATTTTTTCTCTTCTCACTCATTAATAGATGCCTGCTGGGTAACAGCCATACATATTAGTGCTATGAATTTGTTAAAAGGCTTTTCCCCCCTCAGTATTGATGTTGCTTCCTTTGAGATCACCTTTCTCATCCCCAAACATTCCCATAGAGCCTTGCTCTGGCCTAGAATTACGTTCGTAATTAACGTTGAACCTTCTGTAACCAAACTATGATTAGATAGCCAAACAAGTTTTTGAGTTCAAGTAATTCCCTTATTCAATAGGAAACAATACAATGCCTTTTTATGGATGATGCCTGGAATTCTAAATTCTGAAAGTCCTTTGAGGGCTTGATAAATGTGCACTTTATCATAGTAAAACATGCTAAAAGTCATGTAGAATTTTATAAATATATATATGCCTCCTACTGGGCCTTGATCATCCAGCAAGCCTAACCTATGAAAAGGATGCTAAAAATAGTCTCATCCACAAAGAGGTTCTGAAGTGTGACTGTTGATAAAAAATAAAAAAACACTGTCGTTAGACTCTGCTGTCATTTGGTAACTTCTATGTCAATGAAATCTAATTTTCAAATTTTCTGATTAAGTTTGTTTTTTTAGCATCAGCATTCAAACATGTTTGAATTTTTAGGATTTAAATCAGAAGGTTTCCATTCACAATTCTGTGCTAGATACCTTTTTATAAACGAGGGTACTGCTGTTTTCAAGTTTAGTGTTTTTGAAGGTGACTGTAGGAAGGCGGGAAATTTAGGCTAAATGTGTGACCTAATTATTTGAGTTTCTAGATGTGGCAGCTGTTCATGACTTTAGCTGTTTCAACTGAAACAATTAGCCACAAATCCTCATTTCTAACTCTTCAGCATCCCTGAGTAGGCAGTTATCTCCCCTAATTAGCTGAGTGATCTTTGGCAAGCCACTTTAGAAATGGAAAATTGAAAGTCAGAGTGGAAAGTGTCGATAGTGATGCTTTCCTTGTGTCTGTAAAGCACCTAGTGTGGGGCTTCGCCTGGAGTGTGCACTCGTTCAAGAGGTATTTTTGAGCATCTGCTGTGTGCCCGGCATTGTTCCAGAGGCTGAGGTTACCGTGGTGCCCATGGCAGACAAAAACGTACATTCTGGTGTAGGAAGGTAGACAAAAGCAAGTAAAGAAATAAGGATTTCAGGTGGTGTAATAGAGAGGGACAGGATATCACTTCTGGGACTGAATATCCAGAGAATAGGGGATATTTGAGTGGTGACCTGGATGGCAATGGGTCTGTCCTAGAAATATCAACCCAGGATCCTAAGTTAGGCATAAGCTTGGCATGTCTGGAGGAGAGCAAGGAGGCCTGGAGTGTCGTGAGCAGGGGAGAGAGGCTAGAGGCTAGATTGTGAAGGGCCTGGAAAACATTGGTTTAGATTTTGCTCAGAGTGTGATTGGGAAAGCATCATAATATTTTAAGCAAGGGAGTGACTTGATCTGATTTAAATTTTTTTAGAGAGGACTCTGGATACTTTGTGGAGAATAGCATCTGGTGGGGAGTAGATTTGGGGAGGCCAGATGGAAGATTGTTGTACTAGTTCAGACAAAAGTCGATGGGTAGATGGGTGGTAGGACTAGAGAAGGAAAGTGAAAGAACAAGGTAGATCAAGAGACAGGACTTGGCTGTGAAAATGGATGGAAATGGGAAAAGTAAGGACAGTTCCTAATTTTTTGTTTGAGGAAGGGGGGAAATAGTGGTGCCGTTTTCTGAGATGGAAAGAGACATATGTAGAAGGGTAAATTGGGAGGGGTTTTAATGTATATGTGTAGGGACATGTCTCCATTTGAGTTTTCCCAGGAGTCCCAAGATAAGGATTGGGGTATAACTAGATTATTTGGGAGATGATCCCAGGAAACACTGGTACAGGCTCAGGGAGGTGAGGCAGGGAGGGGAAGGCAGCCAATCGAGTATACATGATCAAGCAAGTTACTACTGTGGGCAAGTTTCCCCTGGAGAACTCTGGGGGGGTCAGTATGGAACATACACCTCAGTGTTATTCCACCTGAGTGGCAAGGAAACTGGGTTTCTTAATCCATCAACTCCTGGCAGCCATTGATTGAAGGCTGTCCCTGGGGGAGAAAGAGAATCCTGATACCTTTGACCTGTTGTGTGTACAGATAGAGCAGCCTCTAGGCATTGGAGAAAGCCCCTAGGTAAAGAGATTCAGGTGCTGGCAGCTGGATATGTGTCAATATAGGGATATGAGCAGCGCCTGCTACTACATCAAATGGGCAGATGGACCCAAGCCTCTCAGGTGAGAGCTCAAGTTTTCTCTGCCTATAGAGAATATTTAAAGCCATGGGACTAGGAAAAAAATCACCTACAGAGAGTTCATGGGTAGAGAAGAGAAAGCCTTAGAGCCTGACGTGCCAACTTTTAGAGATGGCTTTGATTAAAAAAATTAAGAAAGAGTAGCCATTGAGGTTGGAGGAAAATCAGCAGAATGTGGCGTCATTGAGCCAAGAGAAGGTTTTCAACACAGTGGGGGTGATCAGGTGTTCAGATGCCACTAAGCATTAGAGAAGCTGCAGAGAGAGAACATTGAATGGCGTGGTTCCTTGGTGTCACTTACAGCAGACACTTAATACCCAAGGTTATTATTATGATTATTAGATCCTCAAAGATCACATTTAGGTTTTTTTTTTTTTTCTTTTGAGCTGCCTTTGGAACCTTATGAAACAGGATCTCCATATTGTGTCTCTGGAAACTGTAGAATTCATTCCCTTAAATTCCTGGTAGGGGCTCTATAAATCTTGGTTGAATGTAGTTTGACGAATCTTTCCTTCAGAATCAGGACTTTTTTGTAGCAGGAGATTTGGGGACAGCGGGGATAGAAGATGTCTCAGTAAAATATCTGCTTTATACCTTTGAGGTTTCAGAAAACATATGTAGTACTCATAACAAGGGTTATTCTAGAATTTGCATTATGGAGATGGTTCTCATGAAAAGGTCTCCCAAAGAATAAAGTGACTCGGGTTTCTTAAACAAGACTCTTCCATCAAGGCAATGTTCCTCCTAAGAACTTTTAGACTCTTAACATTTTAAAAGCACACAGAGAAATAGCAGGCATTTGAGACTTCACAAGATCTACGACTGTACACTAGCTTGCCTTTCTTTAGATGTCTACCTACAAAATGAGATTTGAGGAAGGACTTCTTTCCCCAAGCCTGAGAGTTTGTTTAGGTCACGTAGGGAAATGCTGATATCGTACAAATGAAGGGATTCTTTGAACCCTTCTCTAGCCCATCTCAAATGTGCCACTTCAGCTGTATCATCAATCCATTTGCCTTCCTCTTGGCCTTAGAGCATGTTCCAGGTAGACCATCTGAGATGTTTTAATGTCTTCTCTTTATTATAGTCTTTCAAGAAATGTCATTAGCACATTCCTGTCCTAAGGTGAGGAAGTGGAGCCAAAAGGAGAGCTAATCATTATGACCAATTTGTTACTTTTGGGAAACTCTAGTTGAGGTAGCCAAAGTGAGTTACTAAACAATTATTCAAAGCTAAGTATCAAAATCCCCCAACACTATCCAGGATTTAATTTTTTTCGGTTCAGATTAGAGGAATGTTTCAAATCATTTCTGAGCACTGAGCTCTGACTGATGATTTTGTTGTTTCTTTGAGCTTTTGTATTTCTCAAGGATCCAACACTATATCTAATGCTTCCATATCTAAGACTTTGCCCTCACCTTCATTGCAATAAAGATTTGGTTGGAAGAGAAATGTATGTGTGTGTGTGTGTGTGTGTGTGTGTGTGTGTGTGTGTACACACACATGCATATGTGTGCTTGCATGTATGTTATACAAATTCTTTAACCAAATCAGTTGCCTACTGCCCACTGGTCTATATACTATTTTTGTCTGTTTTAGAAATTGTGTTGAGGTCTGATTTAAAAATTTCAAGAGTCACAGATCATTTTCAATATTTTGAGTAGTGTATGAAGTGAAAATCACCCTCTCCCCAACACCTTCCGTGGCTCTCAGCACCTTTTGTTTTCCAAGCCTGTTTCTGATGCTGTTCTTGTGAAGACAGTGTAGCTCAAGCTGGAAAAACACCTCTTCTCAGCCTCTTCTCGTTCTGCCATGCCATGTTATATGTTGGCCTTTGATGCCTCAGGATGGATGGGGAGAGAGAAGCTGATGGAGGCAAGGTTGGGGCTCTAGTTTAGGAGTTGTGGGGACAGAGGAAAGGGTGATTGTTTTTCTGTCAGTTCAATCCTTGGGTCATAGAGTTGAGCCATAGATAGTGAAGGAGAGTTAATTTCTCTTACCTTATTTGGAGCTAACTATCCTCTTTGGATTCAGAGAGTATGTATGTGTTTCTAAATCAATTTCACTTAATGAAACAGCTAGGATCAATTCCCTCTGTCTTTAGGTTTGTGGTCTTCAATCTTTGGTTTACAATGTTGTAGACACAATAGGCCTTTTGTGTATCCTGGTGGGCATTTTTTTGGGAGGTTTGTTAACTGCCATGCCAACCTGAAAGTTCATGGGAAAGCAAGTAAAACCTTCTAGAGGGTATGTGATGCTCCATTCCACCTCAGAGCCTACTGCAGAGAAAACTGTGCTGGGAAATCAGAATTGAAATGAGCTAAATATTGCATTCATCTAACTTAGTGAGAAACTTTGCACACTGAGACAAAGAACAATTTTCTTCAATGTTGTGTTCAACATTGTGTTAACGAAAAGGTAGAGTTACGGGTACGTGTAGCTTCTTTCAAATGTCTCTGATTTTTAAGGACTCTCCTGATTGTTCATTCAGGTTTTTTTTTTTTTTTTTTGGTATCTCTCTATCTGTGGTGCTCCTCATTAAAAATCAGAAAATGGAAAATGATGGGAGAATTTAAAAGTTTAGAGTACATTCAAAAGTGCTCAAATATTTCACAATATGAGTCTTTATTTCTCTCTGCCTCTAAAGATACCTCTAGTTGTGACCCTTTGTTCCTGTGTTTTTTGTTCAAGGAATACCCCCCCATATGCCAAGCCCTTGAGGCCTGCTCCTGGCTTGTACTGAGAGCCTCTCCCACGCTGGCGATCTGTAGGCACTCCAGGGGGAACGTGTGATATGAGATGATCAAGCATGAAACCATTTTCCTGTCATTAAAACCTCTTCGTGAGTGATCACTGTTCTTTCTTCACATGAGATAAAAATTAAAGACAAGTTGAATAAAAAATAACTGCTTTCCATTTCCAAAGGGGGGAATGTCTCTGAGAAAAAGAGGGACGCAAACTTTCTCAAAAAAATTCAACCTTTCATTGAAAAGCACTTTAATTTTCCTCAGATATTCCAACATGTTAACTCACCCCCCGCTCACCCCAAGATAGGATTAGTTTAAGCAAGCAAACATTTTAGAGTGTTCCACTCAAGCTCTTGTTTTCCAGATAACACAGGCTGCTCTGTGTTACTCCATATGCCTGTAACATCTGTACCGTGCACAGACCATGTCACAGTAAAATATTGTTGAGGCAGATTCCAGAGTTTTCTTAGCCAAATAGGGATGCAGGAGCTCCTGACTGCAGTCACTTGCACACACCATCACATAACCCCTAGACTCAGGAGTGAGACTCAAAATAAAAGGGCTTTGGAGGCCATGGTAGTTCTCATAAATTAAGAATTATGAAGCATTGTCTCCCTGAATCTAATCCAGCAGCTGAATTTGAGTGTGTTTTGCAACCAAATGGCAAAATACAGTGAAAAAATTTGATTAAGTCTAAGTGGAGTCTTAAATTTGTATTCCTTCAAGGCATGCAGATTTTCTACCACAGGCAAGGATTTATTTTGAAAGGAATGATCTAGTTGAGAGATGAGGAAGCTGAAGGAAGGAATGTCTTTCTATGTCCCAGGTAAGGGACTTCCGAACCTCAGTTTCTCCATCTGCAAAGAGGCAGGGTTGGATCATGCGACCCTTTCTTTGACCAGTTTTGATGCTATGTATGATTTTTCAATGCAATGGTGTGAACTGTTCAAAAGTCACATGGTAAGGGGGGCCTTCAAATGGAATTCAAATCACTAGAGACTCATTTTCTATCATTAAAACCTCTGGGTGAATGATCCCTGTTCTTCCTTCATTTGAGATAAAATATTTAAAATTTTTCCTTATAAATTTAAATAAACACATTGTAATAAGATTGAAAAATAGAAAAATGGGAGTGAGTGAGCACATGCTTATAATTCCACCAGCAGAGGACAACCGTTGGTGGCATCTTCATGTATTTCTACCAGTACTTTTCCTATAGATCAGGTGTTTTATTTAGCTGTACTATCTTGTTTATAGATATTTTGTATCTTGGGTTGCCTCTCACTTCGAAAAAAATAAAATTGTTTTGTTGTCTCCTAATGCAGAACTCTGGCTGATCCCACGTTATACAAACTCTGTCTTATCTTTGTGGTTACAGTCACTCATGATGATGTTTGCAAAATGCTTATGGATTTGTTTGTGTGGTCAACCCCAAATTAGATCTGTGGTCACTTGAAAAATCTAACTGGACACAGTCGGCTAGGTGAGACTCATAGTAGAATCATGTTGGAAAAGAGTAATATAGAATCTTCTATGCGTCATAACTGTCGTGCTGCTGGCGAGGAAGAAAGTTTTCTCTGAGGAGGTATGACACCACATTTCTCTCATTACCACTCTCAGTGGCAATCTGATGGCCACCTCCTAGGATCTGTGTCCCTAACTTGTGGCGGAGGAGATAACAAATGACCAGTCCAATAGCAGTATCTTTCAAGCTTTTCTCCAGCCTGCAATAGTTCCTTGCCATTAATATAGCCATTGAAGAGTGTTAAATTTCTTAGTGCTGTGAAAATTGGTATTAAAAGAAGTACTTTAAAAAAGAAATGGGAGCTTAAGAGCTGTAATAAAAGAATAACCCTTAAAGCAAGTCACTTGGAAAGTATAATGAAGTTGATAGTGGTCTTTTTAGTTTAGCCATGAATTTGTTAGAGAAAAAATGACTTTTCTGCAAACCACCATCTGTGCCATAAGTAGATCCATTAACACCGCTAAAGACACCAAGAAGGTTACGCTTGCTGCCACAGCAGTTCACCCCCTTCACATTTTAACTTTATTGCATTCACTGTTCAGGTTTTCCCGAGTCTCGTCCACTTGGCCATGCCAGAAGGCTCTTGTTACTCCCTGAGGGATTGTGATCTTCAGGTTGAACTTTGCCTCTTGAAACAAGAGTCCCCTGTGTTACTCAGACCTCTCAGTGCTGACAGGCCTGGCGAGGGACCCGAGGCTTTAATTCCATTTGCTTAACACTGCTGGATGTCAAATTCCATTACACTGGCATCTAAGGGACAGGCCTTAAGTTTTTGGATGGAGTTATGTTTAAGCATGTCAAGTTCAGGTTTACCCTCATTTACTACAGAAATGTTCTTAAACTCTCATTCAAAGAAAAATCTATTTTAAACATACTAGACCCTTTAAATAATTTCCCTTAAGTTAAGAATATTCTGTTTTGAAATGCAAATAGTCATCCTTCAATTGATCTATTTTGACCACCATTTTTAGAATTGAAACCTATGTTCAATGTCTATGTACGTTACAAAAGAAATATTCATCTTCTTTACATCTTCTGAATTCTTAAGGTTAAGGTCTACATAACAGTTATGTGTATGTGTGTTGTTGCTCATTTAATCAACACATGTTTACTGATTACTTACTAGATACTTGGCACCTGCTAGGTGCTGGGTGTGCGATTCTGGCCCTCCTGGAAATACCCTCTAGGGATTTCATGGACCTTGTCAATTAAATTTCAAGCTTCTTAAGGGCAGAGCATGTCCTGACTTCCTTTTTCAGGCCCTGAAAAAGACTAAAGTCTATGAAAGAAGTACTTGGCTGATGCTAAATGAAAGAGTGAAAAAATAATGAAATCAGATTAAACTTGTATTGCTTAACAAAACTGGCTTATCACATGGGATTTAGAACTCTTTTAATGAAGGCTATTGGAATGGTATTATTATATAATGTCTCTGTTCTTCCCTTTGCTTAAAGTCCCTTCAGCCCAATGGTTGAGGCCAGCATTAGTGGATGGCAGAGACTAGAGACTGTTTAAAGCACTTGAGATGTGGGAAAAACTACTTCTGTGAAGACAGAAAAGAATCTTAGCAGCATGTAGTTGAACCTCTGCTATAGATGTGAAAAATGAAGCTGAGTGAGCTTGAGGTAATTGCTCAAACTTGCCCAGCATCTTAGTGTCAGTGGCAGGGCTGGGAGGGCAACCCTGGTTTAAGAATTCTTAATTCTTTCCCCCAAGTCTTACTTTTTATTTAACACTGGTAATACTTACTTATGCCTTGGTTGGGGTTTGCAAGTTACAAGCGACAGAACCTGGTTTTGACCGATGCAAGCACAAAAGGAACTTCTTGGAAAGCAGTGAGTGGTTCACAGAATTAAAGGAGGACTTGAAGAGCCAGACCTCTGACAAGACTGGCCTCTGAATTCTGAATCTGCTTGCCTTTGGAGAGCAGGAACCAAACGGCAGTCCCTTCCAGGAGCCACCATCTGAATGAATCAGCACCAAGAGTTTTCAGTTTTCTCTGTGTTATTACACTCAAAATTCAAATTCCAGGGAGAGACCTCTGACTGGTCTAGCTTGGGTCACCTGGCCACCCCTTAGGCAGGGGAAGGTGGGACACTTTGATTGACAGTCTCAGTAAGTCTGCATCCATTGGGGATTCCAAATCACAACCAGGTGCTATTATCAGAGTCGGGAAAATGGATGCGGGGTACATAAAACCTACAGAGTGCCAGCACAAAAATGACCCCATATACTCATGAAAGTGAGTCTCATAAGTACATAGGCATTGCCTTCTCCAAATATTTCCCACTCTGTTCATGCCTGGAATTCCATCTCTGAGCCCCATACTCCCACTTTACAGGGAAGATGAAAGTCTCTAAAAGGAGATGCCTTGTCATTCTGCCCTACCTTGACATTTCTCCTTCTTTTCAAGTTTCTTTCTCTTCCAAGACTATAATCCTTCACATGAACTCTAGGTCCTATTATCATCCACCTCCTTTGGGGGCCTTGGGACAAAAATTCTTTCTCTACCTACCCTGCACCCCCCATGACCCTGTGGTTTAGGTGATGTTCCATTCTTACCTCCGGGGGTGGAACATGAGACCCCTAGCTCTCTCCTGAACTCCAGCATGTATTTCCAGCATTGACCCAGGGATTTCTCTCTGGAAGGAGGGAAAATCCAGGGATAGCTAAGGCCCATAGGAGAAGCCAAAAGATGGGTGTATGATGAGCAGATAGGAGAGCCAAGTAGGGAGGAATTGAAATTGCAAACTAGAGAAGGAAATGTAGGACAAAAAAACTAGTATGGGACTAGTTTTGCAGCCTTTTGTAGAATCCTTACCAGATTGGTTTGGGTTTATTAAATGTGGTGGTTTTTACCCTATGGTGATTAATGGTGTCCCTCAGGGCCTGATGTCTCTATCTAGATGCCCTGCCTTAAACTCAGCGTGCCTAAATATCATCTTCCCTAATTGCTCCATGCTTACATCAGACCTTCTTCTCACTCGGTTTCTCATCATTGCTTGCCCAGGGATCTTTCTCTTTTAGGAAAGCTCAGCAAGGCCACAAAAGAAACAAGGTAGAGTAGTTAAAAGAATTGACCATGGTCAATTCATGGAACTTTTATCCTGCTTTGAATATCTACTCTTGAGTGCCTTGACACAAGTTTCTCCATCCTGACTCACACCTCAGATGAACTAATTCCTCTTGAGCCTTTTGACTCAGCTACTGGGAGCTTATAACCCTTTACTTCCCTTAGTCCTGATTTGGCATGTCAGCATAATCGTAGTCTTCACTTGCTTAAAGGAAAATTTGAACGAAGCATCTAATCACCTAGGCGCTGGTAATTTGGGCTTCTTCCTAGCAAAATTGGAATGTACCAGATTCCAATTTTTTTTTAGTGGAACCACCATCATCCTAGTCACTATGATTAAATATTTACTGACTAAAGTGTGTTTGGTTGTAAGCAACAGAGACTCACTAAATTAGCTAAGTAACCAGTTTATTGTAAAGATGCCCTGAAGTCTCAAGGACCCAGGTAGCTAGGTTTCTTGGGAACTGCTAAGTCTTCGGGTGGCCTTCCTTCTGTCTGCTTTTTCTTTTCTGGTTGCATGTTCTCCTGTTGCTGAGGAATGTCTGCTTCATTCATCTCAATAGTTTTCCATGCTTGTGTGTGTTTTGGGGCGGTAATGGCACGGAGACTCAGCCCCGATTCTACCCGAGTTTTACTTCTCCAATCTGACATTGCTCCTTCAAAGGCTTGAGTGAGATAACTGATGCTCTCTGATGTCCACCCCTGGAATAATTAGCTGCTGCCAGAGGTCCAGGTCATCTGGTACAACTGCGGTCGCATAGGCTCTCCCCTTCTGCAGGGACCGGTTGTGAGGGTGTCTAAGGACAGAGTTATGATCAGGTGTGCTCTGAACATGTCTACACAAATCCTCCCTCATCAGGGTGTCCTTTTTCCTTTATCTCATATCTCGCCTCTGGTTACCAAGTACCGCGCTCTAGTCTGAATTAATGATTTTGACTGTGATACACAAAGTCTTAAGTGGATGTCTCCATTGGGCCAAACGCACCTGACCTTGCAGAGACGGAAGATTCTGCATCTCCAGTCCAATGGGAAGGGACTCTCAAGAAGTCTCTGTCTCTGTGAGAAATAGTATTGGAACCCATGAACAGCCATTGCTGAAACCCGACAGCAACATACTTAACGTAGTTACTAGCTGTGCTAACTGATTTAATGAACAGGGAACATAACAAATGAGCATGTTTACCAAGTTAACTTGTGAAATGAATATCTGTAATTAAAACAGCTCACAACTGACAGGCAAACAGGAAATTATTGATATTATTATACACAAATCATCTTAAAATACCAGAACTTAATAAACGGGGGAAAAAACAAACAATGGCTAAAACTGTCTGCTAAATAAAAAATAATGACGAACACCTGTGGTCTCTTTATAGGACTCCAGTGGAGATTTTTTTTGAAGACCTAATTATGTTTTTGTAATGCTACCATTTCATTATTTCTCTGTAGCGTTATTAAAAGAAAATGTCCATATTTTCTCTGTATAAAAGGTCTGTAACATAGATTCAGGCATGGGTTTTTTGTTTTTTTTTTGATGCTACAGACACTCTGACAGTTCTAGCTACTTATTGGCAAAGCACATAGGCCTTGGCAAGGCTGGATTTTTCTCCTTGGTAATATTGGAGTCTGGCCAGGGGACAAGGGTGATATAGACCCCTTCAGACAGAGTCTGCTAGCAAGTCACTGAGAGCCAGTAGAGCTGAGTGGGTACAAGAGCCAGCTCCGCATTTAGCCTCCTTGGTCTGGAATCCCAGCTTTGTTCCTTCCTAGCTGTGTACCCTCTAGCAAGTTACTAAACCACTTTGTGCCTTTGTAAAATGGGGATAATGATTATACACATCTCATAGGACTATTATTTGAAATAATACACAAAAAGAGCTTTTTGTGCTTAGCACCTCATAGGTGCTAATAAGTGTTAGCTACTATTATTACCTGCAAGTTACCATTCTCTGTGTGTCTTCTTTAACCAAGCAGGTTCTAAGAATGCAGCACCAGGATGCCCCAGACATGTAGCCGGGAGTAGCAGCCACATGAGTGGTCTCGAAATACATAGTTGAGAGTTGATTTTCTTCATAGTACTGAACACCATTTGAAAGTACCTTGCTTGCCTCTCATCTGCCTCCTCTCACTAGGATGTCAGCTCAGTGGTAGGAGACTATTCCAGGGCTGACATGTCGCACAACTTCAGGACGTCCTGTTCACCTTGTCCCTTTATGCTTCTGTGCTGCAGGGCTGCCATTCACATTAAATAGAGTTGTGCAGCATGGTGGTCTTGGATGTCCCACGGGGGCCTCTGAATTGACCTCACCTCCTTCCCAAAGCTTCTCTCCATGATTCTCCTCTATGTTGGTGGTAGCGCCATGTGCCCCATCACCCCAAGTAGGAACCCCGGAGAACTGATGATTTGATGTAAATAACTTCCTTCTTCTGCTTTGGGTCCCTTGTGACCCTCTCTCCATATAGAAGCCAGAGTGCTCTATTCAACCTAAATCAGGTCACATCACTCCCTTGCTTAACGTGCTCCAGTGGCTTCCCATTGCACACACTATAACATTCAAGCTCTCCAGCATGGCCTAACAGGCCTTATCTTATGCCACACTCTCTTGATCATACAGGTCCCATAGTTTCAATAGTGGTCCATGCACTATACGCATCACTGGGAACTTGTCAGAGATGCAGTTCTTGGGCCCACACCAGATCTATTGAATGAGAAACTCTGGGGGTGAGGGCCACTAATCTGTGTTTTAACAAGCCTTCTAGGTGATTCTGATATTACACTGGCTTCTCTGTGTTCCTTAGGCACAGGAGACATCCCTCTGACTGAAGGCTCTTCCCCAGATTTCCACGTGATTTGTGGGACCAGCTCTGCCTCCTTATTCATATCTGTTCCAAAGCAGTTTCTTCAGAAAGGCCATTGCCACGTACCCCGTCTAAGATATCTGTGTTCCCCTTTGCTCCTGCTGTTGTTCTCATTACTCTACCATATGTCTGGGTTTTATTTACAGTACTGAACACTATTTCTTTTAAATTTATTTATTTATTTATTTTTGGCTGCGTTGGGTCTTCGTTGCTGCGTGAGGGCTTTTCGCTAGTTGCGTCGAGCAGGGGCTACTCTTCGTTGCGGTGCACAGGCTTCTCATTGCGGTGGCTTCTCTTGTCGTGGAGCACGGGCTCTAGGTGCGCGGGATTCAGTAGCTGTGGCACATGGGCTGAGTAGTTGTGGCTCGCGGGCTCTAGAGCGCAGGCTCAGTAGTTGTGGTGCATGAGCTTAGTTGCTCTGCGGCATGTGGGATCTTCCCGGACCAGGGCTCGAACCCGTGTCCCCTGCATTGGCAGGAGGATTCTTAACCACTGCGCCACCAGGGAAGTTGCGCAGGATTCTTAACCGCTGCACCATCAGTTCACCAGTACTGAACACTATTTGAAATTACTTTTCTTGTCTGTTGGTCTGCTCCCTCCCACCAGAATGTTAGCTCCATGCAGATGGGTACCTTAACTGGTTTTGCTTACTGCTGTGTCCACAGAGCTTAGAAGAGTGCCCGGCACACAGTCGGTGCTCAGTAAGAAGTCGATGAGTGAATGGTATGAACATTTTACTAGGTATGTGTGACAGATTGAGTTATTGACCTCAAATCTTCACCTGTCCTTGATTCTATATCCTTTGCCATTTGACTCTACAGCTCTTTCATCTAGAGAAAGAGTTCACTTCTCTGGAGAAGCTCCAAGCAGTACTTATGTGGAGTAGATCTGGACTCAACATGCAGTTTGGAGCTGAGCCCAGCCTAGATCAGCTAACACCCAGATTTTTGAGCAAGAAAAAATTACTGTTGTTTGAAGTTACATAGTTTTGGGGTGGACGTTAATGCATTACTGTGTCAACAGCAAATGCTGTATATATATGCTATATGTGTTAGGTACCATTCGAATCCAGAAGAAGTGGTAATCAGTCTTGTTTTCAGGACAAGAGTAAGAAAGATTGGAAAGGAAGAAATCACTGAGTAAGTCTTTTTGAAAATAGAATAAAAGAGTACCTGGTAGATAAGATGGGGGAGAGTATTTGGGGAAAAGGAATGATATGAGCAAAGGCCTTCATCAAAGTGCAAGAAGCATCTGGGAAAGGGCAAATAGCTCATTAGGCAGAAAGTATGTGGGCAAGCAACTAGAAATAAGATTAAAAATTAGTAATTACACCTTACCTTTGCAAAGAATGCTTCAATAACATTTTTGCATACATTCTCTTATTTAGTGTTCACGATATCTCTGAGGCATTGCTCTGTAGAGTCTTAGAGAACCTTGGTTAGAGTCTTATCCTGGTGGCCTTGGGAAAGTTACCTTGAATATCTCTCAGCCTCAGCTTCCTCATCCATAAAATGGTGTTACTTTCAGGATTAAAAGAGATGAAATATGTACGGTGCCCAATGTACAACAGGTACTCAAAGTCCCCCACCACACTGCCCATTCCATTTTACATCCTAAGAATCTGAGACTCAGCTTAAGCAACTTGTCCATACGTCACATCGTTAAGAAGTAGCAGGTTTGGGACCATGATTCCCATTTTAGGGCTCTCCCCTTGATGCCACGGCTTCATTCGGCAGTGCTGAGAGACGAGCTCAACCTTAGAGAACTCAAACTTTCCAGCTCTCTGCCTGGAATGCTTTTCTTAAGCTGTTCACCTGTTATCAAGAAAATAAATAGGACAAGGGACAATAGTCATAATCTAGACTCATCTTTTTGTTTACTTATTATCTTTTCCCTCCAATAGACTATAAGGGCGAGCCCCTTGCCTGCTGTATCCCTCATATACCTCCCGTGTCTTGCATGTGATAGATGCTCAAGAAGTCCTTGTAGACTGACAATATTCAGGGCCAAGGCCAAGGACAGATACTGGGAGATGCTGCCAAGAAGGCAGGTGTGAGACAAGGGTGGGAAGGGCTCTGAGGACAAGGAAGCCATGGTGGATTTTTATGGGTTGCCTATGGCTGTGGGCTGGGCTGGGTTAGAGGGATTAGACACAGTCAGGAAGAGGATTCTAGTCTGGCTTGCCTGGTGTGGGCATCACCCCATGTGCAATCTTCTTTTGCACCCCTTCCCAACTTATGTCAAACTCTGCTCATCCTGTTTCATTCTTTCAGTCTTGTTCTCAGACTGCTGCAAGATTGAAATAGAAGTTGCAGCAGAGGATGGCAGGAATGTAAATTGTTACAACCACTTTGGAAAACAATTTGTCACTCTCCTGTAGAATTGAACATTTGCATACTCTATGATTTACCATTCTACTCCTTGGTATGTTCTTCAGAGATATCCTTGGATGTCTTTACTAGGAAACATGTAAAAGAATATTTGGAGCCACCAAAATTGGAAACAATCGAAATATCCATCATATGAGAATAGTTAAGTGAATTAGGGTATAGTTACACAATGGAATATTATACAGAAAAGAAAATAAATGAATCACAGTCACATAGACCAGCCATGAGTGAATCTTACAAACATAAAATTGAATGAAAAAGAAGGTTACTGGAGACATCATATAGTATGATGCCATTTTTAAAAATTTCAAAGAGTAACAAAATTAAGCAATATGTTTAGGGAGACACACAAGTAAAAACTACAAGAAAAAAAAAAACAATGAAAAATCTTGGGCCTTTATAGGTATTGAGGAGCTGGGATGGAGAAGAAGCTCTCAGGTAGACACAACAGTAGTGGTGTACATAGGGTCATGGGCTGACAGGTCTTCATTTTGTTGTATGCTTCATGGTTTACATACAAAAATAATACATGTAATTTATATTAAATAATACATAATAGATTAAGAGAAGTCCCCTGGACAGAGAGGCAGGAGGATTGATTAATTCTTTAATTTTATTCATGTAAAAATTTATTTATTTATTTATTTATTTTTGTCTGCACCATGCAGCTTGCAGGATCCTAGTTTCCCGACCAGGGATTGAACAAGTGCCCTTGGCAGTGAAAGTGTGGAGTCCTTACCACTGGACTGCCAGGGAATTCCCAAATTCTTTAATTTTAAATTGACATGGATTATAAAATATATCATCTGTTTAGTAAAAACTTTTTGGGAAAGAGGGAGAAGAAATGCTGTTTAGAATCAAGCAATTAGATGCAATGGATCTCTTTCTAGAGACTAAACTCCCTATTTGGAAAAGTGTTATGAAACTATGAGTCATGTTTTGGGGACCTGACTGGGGATGGCTTTTGAGACAGATGATTCTGTGGGCATGCTATATTTCACTACTTGTCCTTTGTCCTGGAAGGTGCTTATAAATTTGGAAGGAAAAAGAATGATAGAAAATACAAAGTATTCTTTTAAGTTTTAAGAGTAGTGATGGGTGAGATTAAGGGCAAGAAGTGTGGCCACTCTTGTGAAGATTTTTTCTTTATTTTTTTAAAAAGGAGGAGCCCATGTTTCTGAACCTCATTTCTCATATGACTCTTCTTCCTTCTGGGTCTGATCCTGGAGCTCAGCTTAGTTATATATAATGCTTGTCTAAGAGATAAGTGTTGAAAAATAGGGGCCTAGAATTTAAAGAAATTGATTTGGGCTATTGAACTGGTTCAAAATAATTTTGTGTCTTACTGGAATGGACCATGGGAAGCTCACCCCTTATTAATTTCTGTGACAACCCTTAAGGCAAAGAATAAAAATAGTCCATGAGCTACAGAAGTCTTATGTACCTCTTGAGCCATTATCCCTGAAGAGAAGGGTTAACCAGAAACCACTTCTTCATGTTCTGTGATCCCCTTTGGGCTTTGGTCACACTGCACAAAGAAGAAATTAAAGTTGGGATGAATAAAATGCAAGAAGCAATAAAGAAGTGGCAGGAGACAGTCCACTGAGTAGGTGGCCTTGGTGCCTTTCAAGCAGCCCTTGCTCTTTAAATTAAAGGAGATATTGAAGACCCGGTCGTAAATATAAGACAAAAGTCAATGACAATGCAATGAAAATCTTACCACTGTGCTCAGAGAAAGAGCCCCTCTGGTGCCTGAGTTAAATAGAATAAAGCAGTAGTGGACATCATGGGTCAGACACTATTGTGTGAAAGTTCTTCTCTCTGAGAACACAGACTGTGCAGCCTAAGCGGGAAATCACATTGCACTTGGAAAACAGAGTGTTAGACAGGGCAGGGGAGACCTTATTGGACTCCATGCTTTGAGCCTGAAAGAAAGGCAAGGGCATTTTAGGTGAAAGAATTTTTTTTTAATTACTCTATTTTTTTTAACATCTCTATTGGAGTATAATTGCTTTACAATGATGTGTTAGTTTCTGCTGTATAACAAAGTGAGTCAACTATATGTATACATATATCCCCATATGCCCTCCCTCTTGCATCTCCCTCCCACCCTCCCTATCCCACCCCTCTAGGTGATCACATAGCACTGAGCTGATATCCCTGTGCTATGCAGCTGCTTCCCACTAGCTATCTATTTTACATTTGGTATTGTATATATGTCCATGCCACTCTCTCACTTCATCCCAGCTTAACCTTCCCCCTC
>NC_041230.1:25113671-25143139 GCF_002837175.3 Physeter macrocephalus | reverse complement strand
ATATATGTCCATGCCACTCTCTCACTTCATCCCAGCTTAACCTTCCCCCTCCCCGTGTCCTCAAGTCCATTCTCTATGTCTGCGTCTTTATTCCTGTCCTGTCCCTAGGTTCTTGAGAACTTTTTTTTTTAGATTCCATATATATGTGTTAGCATATGGTATTTGTTTTTCTCTTTCTGACTTACTTCACTCTGTATGACAGACTCTAGGTCCATCCAACTCACTACAAATAACTCAATTTCATTTCTTTTTATGGCTGAGTAATATTCCATTGTATATATGTGCCACATCTTCTTTATCTATTCATCTGTCGATGGACATTTAGGTTGCTTCCATGTCTTAGCTATAGTAAATAGAGCTGCAGAGAACATTGTGGTACATGACTCTGTTTGAATTATGGTTTTCTCAGGGTATATGCCAGGTAGTGGGATTGCTGGTCATATGGTAATTCTATTTTTTAGTTTTTTAAGGAAACTCCATACTGTTCTCCATAGTGGCTGCATCAATTTACATTCCCACCAACAGTGCAAGAGGGTTCCCTTTTCTCCACACCCTCTCCAGCATTTATTGTTACCCATTTTGAGTTTATTCTTGTGTGTGTTGTTAGGGAGTGTTCTAATTTCATACTTTTACATGTAGCTGTCCAGTTTTCCCAGCACCACTTATTGAAGAGGCTGTCTTTTCTCCATTGTATAGTCTTGCTTCCTTTATCAAAAATAAGGTGACCATATGTGCGTGGGTTTACCCTCTGGGCTTTCTATCCTGTTCCATTTATCTATATTTCTGTTTTTGTGCCAGTACCATACTATCTTGATTACAGTAGCTTTGTAGTATAGTCTGAATTCCGG
The DNA here is from genome assembly GCF_002837175.3 of Physeter macrocephalus. NCBI lineage: Eukaryota > Metazoa > Chordata > Mammalia > Artiodactyla > Physeteridae > Physeter > Physeter macrocephalus. The sequence continues at coordinate 25,142,291 of NC_041230.1, read as the reverse complement.
GAGCCTGATTCCTCCCGTTTTTCGTTCTCAAGATTGCTTTGGCTATTTGGGGTCTTTTGTGTTCCCATACAAATTGTGACTTTTTTTGTTCTAGTTCTGAGAAAAAGGCCATTGGTAGTTTGAAAGGGATTGCATTGAATCCGTAGATTGCTTTGGGTAGTATAGTCATTTTTCACAATGTTGATTCTTCCAATCCAAGAACATGGTATATCTCTCCATCTGTTTGTATCACTTTAATTTCTTTCATCAGTGTCTTATAGTTTTCTGCATATAGGTCTTTGTCTCCTTAGGTAGGTTTATTCCTAGGTATTTTATTCTTTTTGTTGCAGTGGTAAATGGGAGTGTTTCCTTAATTTCTCTTTCAGATTTTTCATTGTTAGTGTATAGGAATGCAAGAGATTTCTGTGCATTAATTTTGTATCCTGCTACTTTACCAATTCATTGATTAGCTCTAGTAGTTTTCTGGTGGCATCTTTCGGATTCTCTATGTATAGATCATGTCATCTGCATAGTGACAGTTTTACTTCTTCTCTTCCAATTTGGATTCCTTTTATTTCTTTTTCTTGTCGCATTGCTGTGGCTAAAACTTCCAAAACTATGTTGAATAATAGTGGTAAGATTGGACAACCTTGTTCCTGATCTTAGAGGAAATGGTTTCAGTTTTTCATTATGGAGAATAATGCTGGATGTGGGTTTGTCATATATGGCCTTTATTATGTTGATGTAAGTTCCCTCTATGCCTACTTTCTGGAGGGTTTTTATTATAAATGGGTGTTGAATTTTGTCAAAAGCTTTTTCTGCATCTATTGAGATGATCATATGGTTTTTCTCCTTCATTTTGTTAATATGGTTTATCATATTGATTGATTTGCGTATATTGAAGAATCCTTGCATTCCTGGGATAAACTCCATCAGATCATGGTGTATGATCCTTTAATGTTCTGTTGGATTCTGTTTGTTAGTATTTTGTTGAGGATTTTTGCATCTATGTTCATCAGAGATATTGGCCTGTAGTCGTCTTTTTTCTGACATCTTTGTCTGGTTTTGGTATCAAGGTGATGGTGGCCTCGTAGAATGAGTTTGGGAGTGTTCCTCCCTCTGCTATATTTTGGAAGAGTTTGAGAAGGAGAGGTGTTATCTATTCTCTAAATTTTTGGTAGAATTCGCCTGTGAAGCCATCTGGTCCTGGGCTTTTGTTTGTTGGAAGATTTTTAATCACAGTCTCAATTGCAGTGCTTCTGACTGGTCTGTTTATATTTTCTATTTCTTCCTGGTTCAGTCTCGGAAGGTTGTTCTTTTCTAAGATTTTGTCCATTTCTTCCAGGTTGTCAATTTTATTGGCATAGAGTTGCTTGTAGTAATCTCTTGTGATCCATTGTATTTCTGCAGTGTCAGTTGTTACTTCTCCTTTTTCATTTCTAATTCTGTTGATTTGAGTGTTCTCCCTTTTTTTCTTGATGAGTCTGGCTAATGGTTTATCAATTTTGTTTATCTTTCCTAAGAAACTGCTTTTAGTTTTATTGATCTTTGCTATTGTTTCCTCATTTCTTTTTCATTTATTTCTGCTCTGATCTTTATGATTTCTTTCCTTCTGCTAACTCTTCGGGTTTTTTTGTTATTCTTTCTCTAATTGCTTTAGGTTTAAGGTTAGGTTGTTTATTTGAGATGTTTCTTGTTTCTTGAGGTAGGATAGTTGTCTCTAGGTATTTTTTGATTTCCTCTTTGATTTCTTCAGTGATCTCTTGGTTATATAGTATTGTATTGTTTAGCCTCAATGTGTTTGTATTCTTTTTACAGATTTTTCCCTGTAATTGTTATCTAGTCTCATAACGTTGTGGTCAGAAAAGATGCTTGATATGATTTCAATTTTATTAAATTTACCAAGGCTTGGTTTGTGACCCAAGATATGATGTATCCCGGAGAATGTTCCATGTGCACTTGAGAAGAAAATGTATTCTGTTGTTTTTGAGTAGAATGTCCTATAAATATCAATTTAGTCCATCTTGTTTAATGTATCATTTAAAGCTTGTGTTTCCTTATTTATTTTCATCTTTGATGATCTGTCCATTGGTGAAAGTGGGGTGTTAAAGTCCCCTACCATGATTGTGTTACTGTCGATTTCCCCTTTTATGGCTGTTAGCATTTGCCTTATGTATTGAGGTGCTCCTATGTTGGCTGCATAAATATTTACAATTGTTATATCTTCTTCTTGGATTGATCTCTTGTATTACCATTTTCTTAATTGTTTTGGGTTTGTTATTGTAGGTCTTTTCCTTCCCTTGTGTCTCCTGCCTAAAGAAGTTCCTTTAGCATTTGTTGTAAAGCTGGTTTGGTGGTGCTGAATTTTCTTAGCTTTTGCTTGTTTGTAAAGGTTTTAATTTCCTTGTCGAATATGAATGAGATCCTTGCTGGATAGAGTAATCTTTGTTGTATTTTTTTCCCCTTTCATCACTTTAAATATGCCCTGTCACTCCCTTCTGTCTTGCAGAGTTTCTGCTGAAAAATCAGCTGTTAATCTTATGGGGATTCCCTTGTATGTTATTTGTTGCTTTTCCCTTGCTGCTTTTAATATTTTTTCTTTGTATTTGATTTTTAATAGTTTGATTAATATGTGTCTTGGCATGTTTCTCCTTGGATTTATCCTGTATGGGACTCTCTGCACTTCCTGGACCTGATTGACTATTTCCTTTCCCATATTAGGGAAGTTTTCAACTATAATCTCTTCAAGTATTTACTCAGTCCCTTTCTTTTTCTCTTCCTCTTCTGGGACCCCTATAATTCGAATGTTGGTGCATTTAATATTGTCCCAGAGGTCTCTGAGACTGTCCTCAATTCTTTTCATTCTTTTTTCTTTATTCTGCTCTGCAGTAATTATTTCCAGTATTTTATCTTCCAGGTCACTTATCCATTCTTCTGCCTCATTTATTCTGCTATTGATTCCTGTTAGAGAACTTTTAATTTCAGTAATTGTGTTGTTTATCACTGTTTGTTTGCTCTTTAGTTCTTCTAGGTCCTTGTTAAACATTTCTTGTACTTTCTCCATTCTATTTTCAATATTTTGAATCATCTTTACTCTCATTACTCTGAATTCTTTTTCAGGTAGACTGCATATTTCTTCTTCATTTGTTTGTTCTGGTGGGTTTTTACCTTGCTCCTTCATCTGCTGTGTGTTTCTCTGTCTTCTCATTTTGCTTAACTTACTGCGTTTGGGGTCTCCTTTTCACAGGCTGCAGGTTTACAGTTTCCGTTGTCTTTGATATCTGCCCCCAGTGGGTAAGTTTGGTTCAGTGGGTTATGTAGGCTTCCTGGTGGAGGGGACTGGTGCCTGTGTTCTGGTGGATGAGGCTGAATTTTGTCTTTCTGGTGGGCAGGACCATGTCTGGTGGTGTGTTTTGAGGTGTCTGTGACCTTATTTTGATTTTAGGCAGTCTCTCTGCTAATGGATGAGATTGTGTTCCTGTCTTGCTAGGTGTTTGGCATAGGGTGTCCAGCACTGTAGCTTGCTGGTTGTTGATGGGAGCTGGGTCTTACCGTTGAGATGGATATATCTGGTAGAGCTTTTGCCATTTGATATTACGTGGAGCCAGGGGGTCTCGGGTGGCCCAATGTCCTGAACTCAGCTCTCCTACCTCAGAGGCACAGGCCTGACACCTGGCTGGAGCACCAAGACCCTGTCAGCCACACTTTTGGGAAGTCTGAGGTCTTCTGCCAGCGTTCAGTTGGTGTTCTGTAGGAGCTGTTCCACATGTAGATGTATTTCTGATGTATTTGGACCTTATTTTGATTTTAGGCAGTCTCTCTGCTAATGGATGAGATTGTGTTCCTGTCTTGCTAGGTGTTTGGCATAGGGTGTCCAGCACTGTAGCTTGCTGGTTGTTGATGGGAGCTGGGTCTTACCGTTGAGATGGATATATCTGGTAGAGCTTTTGCCATTTGATATTACGTGGAGCCAGGGGGTCTCTGGTGGACCAATGTCCTGAACTCAGCTCTCCTACCTCAGAGGCACAGGCCTGACACCTGGCTGGAGCACCAAGACCCTGTCAGCCACACTTTTGGGAAGTCTGAGGTCTTCTGCCAGCGTTCAGTTGGTGTTCTGTAGGAGCTGTTCCACATGTAGATGTATTTCTGATGTATTTGTGGGGAGGAAGGTGATCTCCATGTCTTACTCCTCCGCCATCTTGAAGGTCTCCCCGTATTACTCTTAGGCTTCTAAAAATGCATCAAGCATCCACTGCATAGAAGTCTGATTTTCTCCTATTGTAATTCACTTTCCAGTCCTTGCAGTTTGACTCTGTTAGGTCACTGTTCTGACACTAAACAAGGCTGCTCACAGCTCCAGTAGGCAGCACTTTTCCCCTGGGTGAAGGAATTTTGAAGCCAGGGTTGTCAAGAGGTCATCTTTGTATTTATGGGAGCTGATGAAAGTGGGTCCTCTTTGACCCCAAACTGTTGTAAAAGAATGTTCTAGAACTTTTGAGTCAGCCCAAGGAGAAAGTTGCCAGGAAGGTACAGTCAGATGCTCTTAGCAGGCAGCCACTAGCACAGTGGTTAAAACCAAGGGCTTTGAAGTCAGACATAAGTTCATCAAATCTCCACTCTGAAATTTCATATCTGTCTAAAGTTGGGAAAGCTACTTAGACCACATAAACCACAGTTTCCTCTTTCTGCAAAGGGGAGAGCAGTTCCTTACCTGATACAATTGTTGGTCAGATTAAATAAGATAATAATAGAAAACAGCATGGCGTGCATAGCATATGGGGCTGAAACTATGCAGGTAGTTGTGAAATGATAGAGGTGGTGAGAAATCATACTGATATTGGTGACACACCATCTCCGGGTAATTTAGATTCTCAATCCTTTTCTACTCAAAAAGGAGGCTTTCTTTCCTAATTTATTCTGACCTTAAGAATTACACCCTTTTATGTAGACAAAGTATTATTTAGAGATTTCCAATATGCCATCTTGATTTTACTGTTTACATAGATGAAAAGTGGCTTTTGTAGATTTTCCTTTTGATATACTATGATCTGTCAACATTTAATAAAAAAGACTTGTTTTGACCAAGACAGTCCGTCAATTTAGTCAAACAACTAATGTGACAGATTCTCTCCCCTCCCTTGACCAGAGTGACAGTCTGTTTGCCAATGTGATCTAATTGACTAAATGTTTTGGTACCTTGTCAACACAGACTCAAGTGATTTTTTTTCTTCGTTATTTGCATGCAAAAAGTTGCTGGATCTGAAGAAATTGGGTGATCCTGGTGAATCAACACCAGTGCTTTTGTGTTTGCTTAGTAATTTGGTCTTTTGAGGGCTTAAGATCCAAAGGGAATAGGGAGAATTTAGAAGAAGAGATTGGAAAGTGATTCTTGAATGGATACTGGGTAGTTAGTTAGTTATCATGCTCAAGAGCTGGGGGTGTTAGATTGAAAAGTGTGGGCAGCTTAAAAATAACTTGGCCCTGAGGACCCCTCCCCAGGATCTGGGACAATCTGCAATAGTTGTAAGAAAGGCTTATTTGTCTTTGTACCCATTGCCCTTCTTTGACCAGTGTAGTGGATGGAGTTTTCTGGCCTCCCAGCATTTATTCTTAATCCTTTAAGAAATAATTCCTTAATTTTCTTTTGGAGAATTCTCTGTCTTCAACTTAGTGTAGGCTTGCTTTGTTGGACTTAACTCAGGTTACCCTTCTCTCCTTTTACTTTGTCAAAAGGTGGGTCCAAGCTCTCCTGGATCTTGGAACATTAAGCATTTTAAGGGCAGAAAAATGTATCAGGAGCTCATTCATTATAGTGGGGGAGATATGAGAAGAGGTGGTGTCACTCCTGCTATCCAGACCCCCAGTCCCGCCCTGCTTTCTATACTTGTCTGAGCTTGGTTCTCTAGCTTTCCCCTCAAGCCCCTAATCCGAACCCCTTCCTTATATGATTCTAATGCATTCCTTTCCCCACTGAGCTAGTCAGATTCTATTTCTGTGACTTGCAAACAAAGATGGGGACTGTCACTACTGGTTGCCCAGCCAACAGGCATTTTCTCCTCTATATTCTATGCCTATGGGTCTGCCTCACACAATAGAGGCTGATTATGTATTCACTCTTGTGGCATCTTTTGAACTTAGGCAAGGGGTGGCTGTATGCATTTGCTATGGCTGCTGTGACAAAGTACCACAAACTGGGTGGCATAAATCACAGGAATGTGTTGTCTCGCAGTCCTGAAAGCTGGAAGTCCAAGATATAGGTGTCAGCAAGGTTGGTTCCTTCTGAGGGCCACAACGGAAGCATCTGTTCTAGGCTCATCTCCTTGGCTTTTAAATGACCGTCTTCTCCCTGTGTCTTAACATCATCTTCCCTTTGTCCGTGTCTGTGTTCAAATTTCCTCTTCTTTTTTTTTTTTTTTTTTTTTCCGGTACGCGGGCCTCTCACTGTTGTGGCCTCTCCCGTTGCGAAGCACAGGCTCCGGATGCGCAGGCTCAGCGGCCATGGCTCACGGGCCCAGCCGCTCCGCGGCATGTGGGATCTTCCCGGACTGGGGCACGAACCCGTGTCCCCTGCATCAGCAGGCAGACTCTCAACCACTGCACCACCAGGGAAGCCCGAAATTTCCTCTTCTTATAAGGACACGGGTCATATTGGATTAGGAGCCACCCTAATGACCTCACATTAATTTGATTACCTCTCTAGAGACCTTATCTCTAAATAAGATCACACACTCTGAAGTACTGGGGGTTAGGACTTCAACACATAGATTTTGGGGTGGACACAATTCAACCCTCAACAGTGATCAAGTGACAGAGTCCTGACCAATGAGGCATAAGATGAATGCTATTTCTGGAAGGAGTTTTCCTGCATGGTTACAAAGAGATATGTAGAAAGAAAGGGCTTGTTCTCTCCCTTCCTGCTTTGGATGCTGTAGTGTTAGAATGTAATACCCAGGGTTATGGCAGCCATCTTGTGATTATGAGGTAATAAGTTGGAGGTTGAAAATATACATGTGGAGGATGGTGGAGTAAAAGGAAGGAAAAAACGAAAGAATATTGATCTCTGATGTGAGGCTAAAACAACTCAGAAACACCTAGCTCTATATAGTAAGTCCCCTACCTGTGAACAAGTTCCATTCCAAGAGCACGTTTGTAAGTCCAATTTGTTCTTAAGTCCAACAAATTTAGCCTAGGTACCCAGCTGACATAATCGGCTGTATAGTACTGTACTGTAATAGGTTTATAATATTTTTCACCGAATAATACATAAAAACAAACACAAATAGTAAGGAAAACATTTTTAATCTTACAGTACAGCACCTTAAAAAGTACAGTAATACCAGCTACATCACTGCTGCTTTTACGCTTACTTCAGGACATCCTGGGTTTGAAATAAAGATACTGTACTACTCTACTCTATACAGTACTGTACAGTAAAGTGCACAAAAGCACAACCACTTGTAGAGGATGCATGCACGTGACAATTTATGCCAGACACGTGAACTACCTTACGTGATTGGATGTGTGAACGCACGTTGGCATCTTTGAAAGTTCACAACTTGAAGGTTCGTATATAGGGAACTTACGGTGCTTAGATATGTAAGACAGTAGGATGCTTTATTGTTTTTTCAAAAAATTTATTTATTTATTTATTTTTGGCTGCATTGGGTCTTCGTTGTTGGGTCTTCGTTGCTTTATTGTTTAAACTACTGTTACTCCTTACCATTCTTCCTTGAGATAGAACCCTCCCCAGATCCAATAAAATGCTCAGTGGCTTATGCCCTCACTCCTCTCCTCATTTTCCTCACACTCACAGATTGTTAATTTATCCAAGGTGCAAATGTCTGATATCAAGTCTGATGATGATATTTCAAGATCATCCAACTGGGTCTCTTCTTCTACCTCATCTGCTGCACAAATCCCTTAGTTCTTGGCATAGGTAGAACTTGTCTCTAGCTGCCTCTATGTCACAATTCCACGTTTCTCAGACAGGGAATTTATTTGGCCCCAGTAGGGCCAAGGGTCCATCTGTGCTTGGAATAACTATGGTTAGGGACCCTGGGGTCACAGAATACTAATGTGAGTGTCAGAGTACTTGAGAACAAAGTGTAGTTCTTTTTTTAAAAATTTACTAAAAAATTTAAAAATATTTAAATACAATTTAAATGTAACTTTCCATTTACAGTTATTACAAAATATTGACTATATTCCCTGTGTTGTACAGTACATCCTTGAGCCTGTCCTACACCCAATAGCTAGTACCTCCCACTCCCCCACCCCTACAATTCCCCTCTCCTCCTTTCTGAACTGGTAACCACTAGTTTGTTCTTTATATCTGTGGGTCTGCGAAGTGTAGTTCTTGGAATAGTCTGGGGGGAGGTGTGTGTGTGTGTGTGTGAGAGAGAGAGAGACAGAGACAGAGACAGAGAAAGAGACAGAGAGACAGAGAGACAGAGAGTGAGCTGGCAGACTCTCTAAACTGTATCTCTGAGAGGTGTGTTTGTCAACTTTACTGTGAAAACAAACTATCCCCAAATCTCAATGACTTCCCGCAATAAACATTTCTATCTCTCTTTACATGTGCTGTGGCTCTGCCGTGTGTCTTCTCAGCCAGGACCCAGGTGGAAGGAGCTGCCCTTATTTGGGAAATGGCTTTCTTGTCACAAAGAGAAAAGAAAAAGAGGCCCAGCCAACCTGTGTGCCTGGACGCGTCCCCTTGGATGTGATTCAGCTCAGGTGTGCTCACCATCCATTGGCCAAAGAAGCCCCCTTTCCAAGCCTGACGCTGGGGGCCGGGGGCGCACACCACCTCTAGGAAGGCCCTGCAGATTTCTTGCAGGTGGACAGGCAGTGGGGTCCTCCACAAAGGCAGAATGCAAATAAGTGGGAACAGTCACACATTCGGTCACAACAGGATTTTTTTGTTTGTTTGTTTTGTTTTTTTTAACGTCTTTATTGGAGTATAATTGCTTTACAATGGTGTGTTAGTTTCTGCTTTACAACAGAGTGAATCAGTTAAACATATACATATGTTCCCATATGTCTTCCCTCTTGCGCCTCCCTCCCTCCCACCCTCCCCATCCCACCCCTCTAGGTGGTCACAATAATGGCAACAATAACTGACCTTCAACAAGTACTTAAAATGTGCTAGACACTGTGCTAAGAGCTTTATGCAAATCATCTCATTTAAAGATCCCAATAATCTTAGGAAATAACCACTATTATCCTCACTTTGCAGACGAGAAAATGGAAGCTTGGAGAGGTTAAACAGCTTGCCTCCTGCTCTGCAGCCTGTGAGTGGGATGCCTAGATTCACAAACTGAGGTGCATTCATTTCCTTCCATTTTCCAGCTTCTAGAGGCTGCCCCACATTCCTTGATTCATGACCCCTTCCTCCATATTCAAAGTCAGCCATGGTGGGTTGAGTCCTCACATGATATCACTCCCATCCTACTTCCATTGTCATATCTACCGCTCTGCCTGTCTCTTCAGCCTCCCTCCTCCACTTTTAAGGACCCCTGTGATTACATTTTGCCCACCCAGAGAATCCAGAATAGTCTCTCCATTTCTAGGCCCTTACGCACATCTGCAAAGTCCCTTTTGCCGTGGAAGACAACATATTCACAGGTTCTGGGGATTAGGATGTGGACATCTCTGGGGGGCTGTTTTTCTGCCTACCATATCACCCTTCCTTGGGTGCTATATGTGGCCTCCAAGAAACTCCTGAAAAAATGACAAAGATAACGATCCCTTCCATTCTTATTTACACTGATTTTTTTTCCCATAAATCAAGACCAATGGTGCTTGACGCACAAATTAAGAAGGAGAGACAATAATTCAGGGAATCAATGTACAGCTCAAAACCGATCATCTATCTGTTAGTTGTGAAGGAGAGAGAGACTATGGCTGGCTCTAGAAAACCAACAAATTTCATTACTAGTGTTCCTGGCGTGATGCCATAATTAATATATGGTAACAATATTACTAAGAATGAAAACATACAATTATGCCCTTAAAAATGTCAACATGAAAAGTAAACTCTAATAAAAGATAGGCACAGGAACATATATAACAAATTATTTTTAATAATGAAATTATTTATGATCATTTTTACTTCATTTTTGTTCAGTTCTAAAATAGTCACAGTAATGTCAAGATTAAATATTCATACTAACAGAAACAACCTAATTGGGAGGTTATTAAAGCTTCAAATTAAGTTTCTTTTTCTTTTCCTAACCAAAAAGTTCTGCCTAGAATGGTATCAGGGGATTTCCAGCACACGTGTTTTATTAACATCGATTTGCGGGGCTGAGAGAGGGATTGCGTCAGAACAGGTTAAGCCTGAATTCCTAGGCGATACTAATGAGACATTTTCTGTCTGTCCCTTGAGTCACCAGCAGAGTGGTTACTACTCATGCCTTTCTTGGTACAGAGCTGGTGGTTGTTTGGGGAATAACAAGTCATTGCTCGCTGCCTTCTAAACCACCCCCAAACTTAAAACGAGCATCTTATTGTGTGCAATTCTGTCACAATTTCTGCAGGGCTTCCCCCAGTCTCATCTGGGGTCACTTATGGTTGCTTGCCTGGAACTGGTGGCTAAGATGGCTGGCTCACATATCTGGTGGTTGGTGCTTGGTTATCATGGGGCACATGTGTCTGGGAGGCTGGCCTAGGCTCTTGACGTGGTGGCTGGGTTCCAGAAAGAAAGAAAGAGAGAGAGAGAGAGAGAGAGAGAGAGAGAGAGAGAGAGAAACCCCAATTCCCTAGTGCTTTTAAAGCCTCTGCCCATAAGGTAACATATTTACAGGTTCTGGGGATTAGGATGGACCTGTGAATATGTTACCTTACATGTTTGCTGATGTCCCATTGGCCAAAGCAAGTTACATGACAAGACAACAGTCATAGTGGGAGGAACTACATATGAGCCTAGGTACAAGGAAGCATGATTCACTGATGGCCATGATTGTATCCATCTACCACAAGGGGAATTATCTAGCATTCTCTAGAGATAAATGACACAGGAAAGGGGATATGCATGTTTTATCCTTTCTGTGTCCTAATGGGGTTGTAGTCCCCAAGAAAGAGGTGGTACACATTTCAGTCATTCAGTGATAAACTCCCTGTAAAAGTTCCTGCTAGCTTCTCAAATTCTTTGGGCAGAGGTGGAGAGCCCATAGTTAATGACTCATGAGTTGTTTAATTCTTGACATAAGCTGAAATGCAGATAATACCCACTTCACTTGACAGGACTCAACGCTGAGCGCGGTTTCAGGAGTCTGCGTCATTACTTTACAGGGGTAGAATCCAGGTTCAAAATGTGCTTCTCCAAAGAGTTGTGTACGTACATTTCTGTAAAACTGGGAGTACTCATACAGATTTTCTAGTTATTTATTCTATTGATTCCTGAGAGAGGATTGTTGAAATCTCCAACTATAATTGTAGATTTGCCGCTTTCTCTTTTTTAGTTCTGTCAGTTTTGCTTTATATATTGTGAAGTTCTGTTATTGGGTGTATATGTTTAGGATTGTTAGATCTTCTTGATGATTTACCTTTTCATCACTAGATGTTAGATGTAATACCTGTAATAATATCAGAAATATCCTCAGAAGGTTCCAGCTGATATTCCTGTTCTGAAGTCTACTTTGTCCAATATTAATAAAGTCACTCCAGCTTTCATTTGGTTAGTGTTTGCAGATCTTTTTTCTATTCTTTCATTTTTAACCTATTTATATTTCTTGCTTCTGACTGCTTTGGAGATTTAAAAAAAAAGGTTGGCTTTCAGTAATTTGATTATGGTATCTTGGGGCAGTTTTCTTTAAATTTATTCTGCTACTGGTTCATTGAGCTTCTTGAATCTGTGGGCTTATAGACCTCTGGATGAATTTTCTTTCTTTGTCAGTCACTTTCATTTTTTTAATTGATGATTGACACAAGCAAATCCTAAACAAGTTTTGAGTTTGCCAAGACACAAAAGAACAGAATATTGATTGACTCACTCTGTGTGGGACAGAAATAATGAGTGTGATAAAATCCAGGAAGATTCAATTGATCTAGGGATCAAATATTTTCTATCAGGAATCAGGGTAGCTTGTTTTACATCTGCCATTTATGTGCTGTATAAATTTGGACCAGTCACTTCCCCTTTGTATCTCACTTTTCCTAGCTTGAAAGTGAGGGATTTGGGTCGTCTGAAGCCCCAACCCCTACATTTCAATATTTCATGATATAATGCAGCCTTTTCAAAGTATGATCCAGAAATCATTAATCTCAAGTAATCATTTAGCAAAAAAGGGCCTCCCTGTTCAAAGACATCCGGGAAGCTATGCATGCTATAGTATTTCATAGGCTCCAAAATGCCATTAAATAAATACAAACCGTTACTTTGTGCTCAACTAAGAAAGGCAAATTGCTACTGACTAAACCATGAAACAACTGTTTCTTAGTGCTTAGAATTTTTATTTTATATTTATTGAAAGAGTTGTCTAATATTTATGTAGTTATATACACTTTTGTCATAATCACTCTTGCATACACCTAAAGAAGAAAATTTAAGCCAATTAAATTTCTTAAGTCTCCTTCATGTTGAGTTTGACTCTTGTGCATCATTTGACTCCAAGAGTCATCGATATGTGTGTTTTCCCCCAAGGTATCTTCTTCTATGTCACCAGGAGTTTGGGTGATGCAACATTTCTTAAAACACGCTCCATTATTGTCTCTGGGATTTTCTTCCAAGCCACTGACACTCACTATGCAAATTTTAATGCATATGTTCTTGCACAGCCGTTTTTCTGGCTGACTACAATGTAAGATGCATTTTGATTTCGGAAATGTTAAAATGTGAAAAAATGTGCATTTTGGAATGAAGGAAATATAGTATAATCCCTTCTTGGATATGCATAATGCATGATGCATATTTAAGGCTTTGTGACACTCTGCCCTGAAAAAAAGTCTGTTTAACTGTGTTTATCCCAGTGTTGCCCAAACTTAATTGACCCTGGAATCCAGGCCCACTCCTAATATTTTTAGGGCCTTGACAAGAGAGTAAGTGGAGATCCATGTACCATAACAAACTGTTATGTAATATATACTATATCCTCAATACACTGACGAATATACCTTCTCAATTACGTGGAAATCCAGGTTTGAATTTGGAATTCTTGGACTCCTTAGGCTTCTGCATTGGGAGAGTTATTCCTTGGTCCCCAGCTCATGGTCTGTTCTCTCTCCCATACCATCCCTGGTTACATCCCACACTACAGGAAGCCTCTGGTTTATGTGTGTGGACACTCTAATAGCACATCCATATCCAAGCTTCTTCCCATAGGAGCTTGGGGGCTGTTGGGGACACAGAGTATGGGCTAGAAGGAGGGGTGTGGGTTCTAAGCAGACATGCCCCCTCAGACCTGGGACTCCTTGCCCTGAAGGGTACAGCCAGGGAAGGACCAGAGCTAGGTCTCTGTCACTCAAGACCCAGGTCAGGGTCCTCTCTTCTATGGGCCTAAGGATGGGATTGCTAGAATGTTTTTATTATATAACACCTATTAACATCCCATGGAATAAGAACATTTTCCAACAGCTCCTCTGAGGGTGGATGGTTCTATTTGTGAATATGCTTATATTTTCTTTTCCTTCCTTTTTCTCTCATCTTCCCTTCTCTACTCCTTTTTTAAAAAACCTCTCCTTTAGTTGGTTTGTAACATCCAACTTTTGTATACTACCTTTCCCCCATCCAAGGGCATTCACATCCTTTCCTCACTATAACATTCTTAGGAGGAACCAGGGGCAGTAGTTGTCACCCTCTTTCAACCACTGAGGAAACAGTGGCACAGAGCAGTAAAATGACTGGTCCTGTTCACCGAGATCGGTACCTGGTTTGACAAAATCTCTCACCTGTGCATTATCACTGGCCAAGACTGTTCCCTGCCCAAGAGAAGAAATCTGTTGGATCTTATCTGTTAAGAGCATGATTGCATGTACTAATGGATTTCTATGACAAGTCCCTGATTGTAGTATCTGTGCATGGAAATGTTGCATAGTAGGACACAAGACCAGGTCAAAGGAGATCAGAGATCTGAAAATAATACACATAGAGAAATAAGATCTCCTTCCTCGGTTGCCTCTGTGCTCAAAGCTATTGCACACAGATCTTGATATAAATTCAAGTTAAATGAAGGGAATTTGTTTTACCATCTGGAATAGTCTCTTGGCCCTCTAAGATGTGTGAAAAGAGGGCCTTTACCAATGGAATGGAGAGGAAATCTTGTAAAGTTGGGCCATGCAGCTCTGCAGAGCATGGCTGAGAAAAGTTGTGTGTGTGTGTGTGTGTGTGTGTGTGTGTGTGTGTGTGTTTCTTTTACAGATACAAACACCTAGATATAAACACCTATTTGCAAATGTAACCCTCCACCCCCAAACCAAGGCAATCTCTCTTTTTTTTCATTGAGGTACAGTTGATTTACCATGTTATATAAGTTTCAGGCATATGACATAGTGATTCACAATTTTTAAAGGCTATACTCCATTTATAGTTATTATGAAATATTGGCTCTACTCCCTGTGCTATACAATATATCCTTGTAGCTTATTTATTTTATACATAGTAGTACCTCTTAATCCCCTTCTCCTATTTGCTCCTTCCCCCTCTCCCTCTCCACTGGTAACCACTAGTTTTTTTCTCTGTATCTGTGAGTCTATTTCTTTTTTTGTTATATTCACTAGTTTGTTGTATTTTTTAGATTTCACATATAAGCGATATCATACAGTATTTGTCTTTCCCTGTCTGTCTTATTTCACTTGGCATAATACCCTCCAAGTCCAAGGCAAGCACTTAATTCTTTTTTTTTTAATTAAAAAATTTTTTTTTTTTTTGCTGTACGTGGGCCTCTCACTGCTGTGGCCTCTCCCGTTGCGGAGCACAGGCTCTGGATGCACAGGCTCAGGGGCCATGGCTCATGGGCCCAGCCACTCCGCGGCACGTGGGATCCTCCCGGTGTGCTATACAATATATCCTTGTAGCTTATTTATTTTATACATAGTAGTACCTCTTAATCCCCTTCTCCTATTTGCTCCTTCCCCCTCTCCCTCTCCACTGGTAACCACTAGTTTTTTTCTCTGTATCTGTGAGTCTATTTCTTTTTTTGTTATATTCACTAGTTTGTTGTATTTTTTAGATTTCACATATAAGCGATATCATACAGTATTTGTCTTTCCCTGTCTGTCTTATTTCACTTGGCATAATACCCTCCAAGTCCAAGGCAAGCACTTAATTCTTTTTTTTTTAATTAAAAAATTTTTTTTTTTTTTGCTGTACGTGGGCCTCTCACTGCTGTGGCCTCTCCCGTTGCGGAGCACAGGCTCTGGATGCACAGGCTCAGGGGCCATGGCTCATGGGCCCAGCCACTCCGCGGCACGTGGGATCCTCCCGGACCGGGGCGCGAACCCGTATCCCCTGCATCGGCAGGCGGACTCTCAACCACTGTGCCACCAGGGAAGCCCCCAAGCACTTAATTCTATCAACAAAAGGAGAGACACTTTCCTTCTTCTTTTCTAGAAGTCTCCACTCCGATTTACTCTCTGGATGAGAAGTAAAAGCTGGTCTATGGAAGTCACCTTGTAACTCTTTCTCTGTTGGTGTTTGACTGTGAAGGTGAAACTTCCCAGGATAAGCCCCCTTCTGTGTTCAAGCCCACTGCACACGTTTACCCGAACTGACAACACTGGGAAGGCCCTTCCATTTTCCAAAAGGTTTAGAAAACAAGACTCCCCTTTCAGGGCTTTATGTTCCTCCAGCCACAACTCTGAAATTGAGGCCGTCTCCTCACACTCCCATTACAACAGGAGACTGAAGAATACGAATTCCTTTTCTGTATGGTACTTAAAATTCTAACTCTGAGCCAGTTCACATCGCAACCAGCCTGGTTATTACACTGGTGTCAGTAACACCTCCGGTTTCATCCTATCTCTATAAACCATGGTGTATTAATTAGGGTCTCTGATGCTGTTGTTAGTGAGAATTCTAAAGTACAATTAGTATTAATAGCTGCTGTAATTGACAAGAACACTTTTGTCGCTTCTCTAAAACGCTTTGTCCCTTCCATTGAAAGCCATGACGCATGGATATGTAGGGGACCCATGGAGGACAGAGGACTGGTATAATTAGAGTGACAGGTTACAGATCTAGCTTTCAAATTAAGACTTACAGTGAACAGTGCCTTTATCCCCCGGTCCCTCATCTACTAGTATTATTTGCATGACTATAACCCTCTCCAAGATTATGCAGATGTTCTATATGACTGATATTTACTTTAAATATATGTCAGATATCAAAGAGCTCCAAGAGAGGTGAGAATGCAAGTTGTGCTTATGAAGAGGTCAGTGGCTGAGGCCAGAGGTATTATTTAACTTTTGATTTCTGCACTAGTCTTTATGAATATAGATTAGAATATGACTCCCAGGGAAAACACCATTCGTAGTGGAAAAGTCAACTGTAAGGATGCCCTTGATGCAACGGGAACCTCTGTTTTCTTTCCTTTCACCTTCAGAAGGAATGAGTCAGTGGTCATTTTCTTTTATGACTCACCTGTCCTGAAATGCTCAGTGAAATGGTTTCATACCCTGTTGTTGTTTAACTCGTGTCTTTTTGTGTGTAAGTAAAGAGAGACTGAAGAGAGAAAAACAAGGAGGGTGAACCATGAACATCATGAAACCTGGTTTTTGGAAATCTTGAATATGATAAAGCATCCCCGAGTTTTTTCTTAAACATCACAGGTTCTCATTTTCTATCTTCCTTTCTTTCCCTGTGATTCATGGGACTAGCCCCCTTTAGTTTTTTGTTTGTTTGTTTGTTTTTTCCCATACTTCCTGGGCAAAAGAAATCTCTTTTTTGGTTCCTCCACGATGACACATGGTTTGGTAAAAAGTGAATTGGGCTAATAGTTAGGAGCCTTGACTCTCACCTGCAAAAATAACTTTCCTCTTCTGGGCCTCAGTTTCCTTATCCATAAAATGAAGCAGTTATTCTCACTGATTTTAAGGCTACCCTCCCACTGCCTTGCTCTACAATTTACGTAATGATGCTCTTGAGATAAATGTGATGTCTCACCTGAATAAAGCATCAATTCTTGGAATGGAAGGAAGATAAATTTGGGGGTAAATGTAAGAGAATTAAAATCAACAATAGTGACTATGAGATAAGAATTCTGGAAAGCTCACTGCCCACAAAGTGGGACAGAGGAGAAAAGGACATCTTCAAGGAACATTTTGTCTTGGGCACTAATGCTTTTCTACTACCACACAGCAAAACTGGACCATCGAAGAAGAACCCCAGGCCATCACTCTGAGGGTGCTGTGTTTGTTTATTTATTTACTTACTTATTTCAATGAAAATTTACTAGCTGGACAACCTATCAATCAGTTCAAGGATTTTCTTTTCTTTTTTTTTTTAACTGCTCTAGCAATGAGTTCACAGGATCTGGTCAGACTGCTTTGTGATTTTTAAGACAACCGAAGAAGATTAGCAGAGGAAGTGAGAATCATGTCTTAAATGAGTATAGCCGGCCTTAGCAATCCTTACTATATATTTCCAACTCTCTGCCTTCCAGGCACACAGTAGGATTGTACTCCTTATTTTCCTAATGGTTGGATGAGGCCATGCACCAGCCCAGGTCAATGAGTTCTAAGAAAATGTAGTGTTTGTCTTTTCCATGTCTTTTCTAGTTGGAACATTACATTCCTGGTGCAAGACTGTCCAGAGTTTCCTTTTCTTCTGGCACAGTGACCAGCAGGATCTGCGGGGGGCAGGTGGTGGGGTGATGGCTGCACCATCTGCCTGTATCTCTGAGTGACTGCAATAATTGTGCTTCTCTACTGACCTGGGATGGGTGAGTATTATGAGTTATGACCAATGTTGCCAGAAGTCCCTGAGTTTTTGGAATTGCTTGTTACCAGAGCCTATTCTGATGACTACAGTCATGTTGAGACCTAGTTTGATGCACAAACCACAGAGACTGCTCTGCCTACAGAGGCAAGTCTCAGTCAGGGTTCTCCAAAGAAACAGACTAATAGGATATATGTGTATGTGTGTGTGCACGCGTGTGTATAAAGAGATTTATTACAAGGAATTGGCTCATGTTGTTATAAAGGCTGAGAAGTCCCCCATATCTAAAGTCAGCCAGCTGAAGACCCATGAGTTCCAGTGGTATAGTTCCAATCTGAGTCCAATGGCCTGAGAACCAGGAATGCAGGTGGTGTAAACTCCAGTCTAAAAGCTGGCAGGCTCAAGACCCAAGAAGAAGAGATATTTCAGTTGGAGTTTGAAGGCAGGGAAGGACCCATGTTCCAGCTCTAGTAGTCAGGCAGAAGGCGTTCCCTCTTATTCAGCCGTTTTGTTCTACTCAGGCTTTTCACTGATTGGATGAAGCCCACCCATGTTAGGGAGGGCAATCTGCTTTACTCGGTCTACTGATTTAAATGTTCATCTCATCCCCAAACACCCTCACAGAAACACCCAGAATAATGTTTGCCCCCATATCTGGGCATCCCATGGCTCAGTCAAGTTGAGACGCAAGATTATCCACCACAAGATGAATTTGAGGCTTTGTGGGAAACAGATTCATTCTATGGTGAACAAACCTTGGAGCCAATACAGAGCAATGGAATTTGGTGTTAAAATCAGTCCATTTGACCATGTAACCCCAAAGCTCATTCCATTGAGAGAGAGAGAGAGAGAGAGAGAGAGAGACAAACATCTGTGGCTTATATGTAAAAGTCTTCTATTTACTGTACTGTAAAATCACCCATGCATACAAGTTTTTAGTTGCCAGTGATGTTCCGAAAATAATGAAACATATTAAAATAAAGCTTCAGTTATGATACCTGAGAAAAGGTTTCATTATATAACTGCCTCTGTTTAGGTGCCAATGTGTGGTTTCCGCTCATATCTCTCTGAGGTATGTGGCAGTGCATGTAGCCCTGATCTGGGATTTTTTTTCTCTCTTATGCTCTTTTTGAAAGACAGGAAAAATCTTTATTTCCTTTCTAGAAAGTCCTGTTATTTGGCCCTAAAAGTTGACTTTTTTGGCAAAATGTTGCCAAGGTGACACTTCCCTGGGAGAACAAAACAAACCCACCAGAAATTGGAGAGTCTACCTCAGAGACCCTTACACCCACTAACTCTGGGTATTCTGTTTCCTTACACATGTTCCCTCCAATCTCCAAAGAGAGGGTGGCTTTCTGTGGACTTGGAAAGAGTTTCAAAAGAAGGCTTAACTCTTAAGACTGGGGTTAGGACTCTAAATGTCTACGGCAAAAACTGTGTATAATCGAACATTTCCTTAAAAATATTTTATATTCACTAGGAAATGTAGCATACATGGTTTAGGGTATACGGCATCAGACCTTAATAAGTTCAGCACTGTCATATTCTCCTTGAAGTGTTGGCATCGTGGTTTCTTGAGTTGAATAGACCTGAGTTTCTTGAGAGATAGTAATTGGCTTAAGTGCCCATACTATATTAAAAATTCTTTTTTGCCCCCTGAGAATATAGGATCAATTTTGTGGAAACTATATGTTGGTATGTGGGGATTTCACTGCCCTATCTACTATGTATGGCCAACATTATTAGCATAAGAGAAGCTCAATTTAGTACCCAGTGTAGGCTAGCACACAAGTTTTGAACTGCTTGGCATTCTTTCATAGACTTCTGTCTATCTTAGATATCCCTAAAGGTCACCAGAGCAACAACCCCAAGGAAGTGCTCTAGTGGCAGATTTTCAAAAATTAGCTTGGAGCACAACTCCTTGCTAAGTGAAAGTGATTAAAAAGGATTTCAAGCATGCAGTCCATGACTGCTGAAAGTGGCAGATGGTGTGAGCTAGTACATTATGTCAAGGAATCTATGTACATTTTTGCAACCATTTACAGCTCTTGATACACATCAATACTCCCAGAATGCTGTCATCACAGGAGCCTGGCCAGCTGACCCTTGTCAAATGTGCCATTTCTTTTTCGTTTCCAAAAGTCTTTATTTCAGTTGCATTTTTCTATCCTCTCCTAGGAGATTCTTGTTTGGAGGTTTTGTTAAGAATTCAAAGCATTGAAAATTATACTGTAAGAGTCTCTTGTTTCATCCATGTTCTCATTTGTCTGGGATAGATGTTGGGGGCTGGGAGACATTTATTCCCTGACTGTTCTATCTATTTTAGGGTGGCTTCCTCCTCTATGCAGTAACACCTTAGGGAAGACAGAGGCAACGTGGGCCCCCGAATTTCAGTTTATTGGCCTGCAGTAGTGGGAAGCACACACCTTGGTAGACCAGATAGTCCCAATCAAACTCCTGAATCCAGGCAGATCCTTATGATCTGGTGTGCTGTTGTGTTAGCAGAAGAAAAAGTCTAAAACCTGAGTCTGCACTCACCCAGAAAGACACACAAGTCACTGCTTATCCACTATCCTTATTGGAGCAACAAACTCTATTTGCGAAACGTCTGGGAATAATGTGAAAATGTCCTAGCTGGTGTCTAACATCCAGCTCATCTCTTACTTCACACAAAGCTGTTTTGCAGTATTGGGCAGTTTTGTTGCAAGGCTTCCTTGAATGTGACCTGAACCAATTAGCAGAGACCTACCATCTAGCCTTAGTTGGGCATAAGCAAGGCACTGGAGATGGTAGGCAATCTCTGGGGCATTTCTTTAGACTTCTTGAGCTGTTTGGGTTCCAGCTGTGGGGTCACTTTGGCCAAGGGAAGGAGAAGTTCTCCGGGGCAACCAACAGCAGAAGATGAGGCTGTTACGCCTTCTGGGTTGCCTGTGAGTCAGTCTCAGTTGGGAGGTGGCAGCGGGTAACATTGAGGAGCCTGACTCACAGGTCCAGTAAGCAACCTGGGGATCCCTCTGATAGCTGAAGAAAAACCTCCGGGAAAGACTGGACCTTGGATCACCTAAGCATACGGGAACTTGGATTCACTATAATTTGAATATTAAAAGAAATATCATTTGGCAAGTACTAGCTTTCTCCCTAGCTTTCTCCCTAGCTTTCTAGCATGTCTAGAACTTTCTCCCTAGCTTTCTAGCATGTCTAGAACTCATTCCCATGTCTTCTCTCCTTGAAGTCATCTCATTTCAACAGTAGGAGGCCACAGGCTCTGGAAGGTTCTGTATCTTCATAACAAATTAGTCATAGATAAGACTGGACAGCCCGGACATTGTGAAATGTACCAATGGCTGACTCTTTCATGGCTGTCTTTTGAGACCATGGTGACAAGATGACACTCAGCGGGTGGAAGTAGTGCTTTTGTCCGAAGGAAATGAATGTTCCACTGTCAGTCATCCAGGGGAGTGATTAATCGTGGGGCAGAAAGTGAGAAAGTTTTGTATGCTGAGCTGATGATGAAGCATGCAGTTACAGAGCTCATCATGGGCATCCCTGTTCTAATTGTGTTACCTGGAGCAGCTCCGATGTTTGAAATGGATCAAGGCTGTCAAATTTAGGTAGGAAGAGAGGAGGGAAAAGTCAGCAGGTGCATTATGAGAGGGTGGACCCCTGAGAAGTTGAGGTGAATCATGACCCCCAGGGGGAAAGCAGATAGACAAGAAAGGCTTGGCTGACAAACAGGACCGTCTTCTCCATTTTGCAGCAGGCCAGCCCTGGCAATCAGCAGATAAGCACTTGAACGTCTGTTCAGTAGATACCTGTTAGATTATTTGTTCCATAACTCACATCTCCACCGGTCATTTGTAATGACAGGAGGACCTGGCAGCAGTTCCTTATCTGGTTTCACTTGGGAAAGGAACGAAGCACAAAGAAAACGGAGCTCATTGGGAAAGCAGATCACCTTTCTTCCTCCGTTCAACAGGGAGTCCAGACCCCATTCTTGAGTGTCCAGGGTCTGCATTACTCAGAGATGAGTAAAGTGGCTGCCCATGTGTTAAGTTTTCAGCTTTACTGGAAAGCCCTGCTATCAGCAAAATATCTCGTATTATCAGTTGCTTAGAATCCCCACGTTATTTCTATATGTTAAGCATCATGTTTCCAAGAGTCCCCTATAAAATTGCAAATATCCACAAATAGGTAGTACACTCAGGTGTTGTCAGCTGTTAATGAAGTGCTGGGAATTAGTTTAACCCTGAGTTTCCCGGAGTGGGCCCTGCATATCCCTTGAGGTATGGAAGATGGTTATAAGTGGTACCCACACAATCTTACCCAGTATTTTATTTTATATTATTTTATTGTATTTTTCCTCTGTGCAGTCACTTTCTATTTAGGGCAAGTGGGCCTGTTAAAGATATAAAATTTCTTTTAAATAAACTTTTTGTGTGTGTGTGTGGTACACGGGCCTCTCACTGCTGTGGCCTCTCCCGTTGCGGAGCACAGGCTCCGGACGCGCAGGCCCAGGGGCCATGGCTCACGGGCCCAGCCGCTCCGCGGCATGTGGGATCCTCCCAGACCAGGGCACGAACCCGTGTCCCCTGCATTGGCAGGCGGATTCTCAACCACTGAGCCACCAGGGAAGCCCTAAATAAACTTATTTAATTGAAAAAATGCAACTTGAAGAAAAACATTATGTACCTTATAAGATAGGTGTACGAGGACGTGGAAAAATACCATGAATGACTCTACGTTTGGGAAATGCTGGTTTAACAGCACATCTTATTTCATGGATAGATGAAAAGGCCCTGTAATGGGGGTGGGTGAGGCAGAAACAAGGTTATGAGCTCTTGGCAATGACTACTTGACTAACCATGGGTGCTGGGATCAATTGGAGGGGCCATAGGGAGGGGACTGATTCATGCTGGGGACCAGGTGGACTAGAGGGTGAAAATGCAGTTCCCGCTCTGGCTCTACTATGATGGACAAGCAGCTGATTAGGTTCTAGGGACTCGCTGTTTCATCCTCTTCTCAGTTAAGCAAGAGCCCAGAGCACAGGGCTGAGCAGAGCAGTGTTTGTGTGTGGACTTTCTCCCCAGGGGCAAGGAAACTAAAACTGAGGAACAGTAGGTCATCCCCTGGGGTGTCCTTGCAGGAGGGAAGCCTAGGAGTTACAAGCGACATTGGAGGTTAACGCTGGGGCCAGATGTGGGGCAGTGGACACACCTCCATGACTGAGACTGGAAAATTCCCCAAAGGCCTTGGGACATGACCAAGGGTGTTTGTAGGGTGCCTTCGCCTTAGTCACCGCTGGAAGGGCACATGAGCTGGCTCTGCTGATCTTAGGGGATAGTGACCCTGGGTTATGGTTTTGAAGAGCTGGTGCTGGATGGTTAGATGCACGAGGGATACATTTGTCTATCTTGTTCGCTAGTCTCCCCATGCCTTTGGGCACAAAAATCGGAGCCTACTAAGCATTTTCTGAATAAATGAATGAATGAACATTTGTTGAACAAAGCTGAGTTAGACGATCTTCAGAAGATATTTTACCTCCCTGAGCCTCAAAGTTTTCACTTGTAAAGTAAAATCATACTGTTGGCTAAATCATAGACTCAGTTCAGTTTGCCTCATAAGGCTGTTGTGAGATCAGATAAGCAGTATTGATGAGAATAGCTTATTTTTGGGGTGCTTACCATATGCCAGGTACTGTACCGAGAACTTCCCATGCATTCATCTATCCCAGTGATCCCTGTGAGGGAGGTACCCACTTCAGGACAACAACAACATTTGTAGGGCCCAGTGCAAAATAAAAATGCAAGGCTCTTTGTTCAAAAATTCCTAAGAATTTCAAGATGGTGACCACAGAGAACTAGATCAAGTTCAAGACCCTGCTAAGTGTGGAGTTCTGTGCAACTGCTGATGTCACTGGTCCACAAAACTGGCCCTGACTACTGTCCCTCATTTGCATATGATTTAACTGAGGTATAAAGAAATTCACACTCCTACAAGGTCATTGGCTAGTACGAGGCACACAAGATTCATATCCTGGCAATGTGAGTCAAGAGCCCAGGTTTGTTGCCCCTAATCTGTAACATCTTTGTAGGGAGATAACGCATGCAGAAGTGCTGCATAAATGTAGTGTTTTGTTTTTGTTTTTGTTTTTCCAACAGGGGCAGCCTTATGAATGTAGACCATAAAAGAGTTGCAGGATGAATAAATTCTGGGGATCTAATGTACAGCATGATGATTAGAGTTAATGATACTGTGCTGTATACCTGAAATTTGCCAAGAGAGTAGATCTTAAATGTTCTCACCACACACACACCCAAAAAGAGAACTTTGTGAGGTGATGAATGTGCTAATGAACTTGATTTTTTTCACAATGCATATGCATATTAAATCATCACGTTGTACATCTTGAAAAAAAAATCACGTTGTACAACGTCTACTGTTTTTGTCCATCATAGCTCAATAGAGCTGAGGGGGAAAAAAGACCAAAGCAAGAGGCCACAGCAATGAGGAAATTTCTGAAAACCACTTCCTCCCAGAATTGGCAGCTGCCACCAGCAGGCCGGGCCTGGAGGGACTCCTAATTCTCACACAGAGCATTCTCCCCTTGCACTGTCTACCACCCTCATTAGGGACCAGAAACATTGCGACAGGTACTGATTGGTTTGAGGCCATCAACATTAGTCTACAAAAGGGAAGGTCGAGCCTAATCAGTGTGATTAATATCTCCTGTGAAGTGTCTCCGAGCTGCTCTTGCGGGAAGGAAGGAGCTGAAATGCGCTTGGGATTTCTGGAGGCTCTTGGTACAGAAGGCAGGCAAAGTGGGGGAGATGACGTTGGGGACTGACAGCGAAATACTGAGCTGGAGGGCAAAGTCAGTTTGTCAAAGGCTCCAGGGAATCCAGTAGCCAAGAAGCCCTGATTTGTCCCTTTGCAGAGAATTCTTCGGTCTCCCATCCTGCCAGCTCCCAGGGGGATGGAGCCTAACCCTAGAACTCTCCCCACAGGCCCTGCTTCTGTGCTGACACCCCTCACCCCTCACTTTGATTCCCACTTGGGAAGGAGAGGTGCTGAGTTTAGGGAAATCAAATCCCAAGTGCGGTTCTAGCTGATTTCAGAACCTAACTCCTGCGCAAGATGTTCACCAAGATTTCTTTTTAATTCTGTTGGCAACCAACAGCTCCATTAACCCAAACGAAGGCTGTAGAGGTTGCATATTACAACTTAATGGAGACTACCCTACAGGCAAGTGGTGTGCTTGAGAATTCTCCATCTCTCTCCATTCACTGCGAGGGATTTGAGAGTCGTCTTGAAGGCAGAGGGGGTGGAATGGACAGACATCTGCTCCTGGACCAGGAGTCAGCAAACTTCTTCTGTAAGGGCCAGAGAGGAAATATTTTAGGCGTTGTGGGCCATATGGCTTCTGTTGCAACCACTTGATTCTGTTGCTGTGGGAAAGCAGCCACAGACGATATGTAAATGAATGGGTGTCTGTGTTCCAATAAAACTTTACTTACAAAAACAGGTGGTGGGCTGGATTTGGCTCATAGTTTGTCAACCCTTGATCTAGAGTTTCCTTTCAGAGGTCTCAAAGTAGAATGTGCCTGAGGATTACAGGGGTAGATTTAGAGGGACAACGGGGTTTAGAGGATTTTCTAAAGATGATTTTGATTATATGTAATTTGCAAAGACTTTGTTCTCAGCCCTAGTCTAACATACTGTTATATGTGATTAATTTTTTTTTTTTTTTTTAATATTTGAGAGAACTGGGTTAGGTAGGGAGCTTAGGAAACTTGTCCAAAGGCATCCCACTAGGGAGTGATGGAGCTGGGATTTGAACACTGTCCGTCTGGTTTTGGAACGCCTTCTCAGAAACATCTAGAACTGACTGATCTGGAAATGAATTTCTTTTAGGACAGTGCTTCACACAGCCTACCACTCAGTTAGGTACCTGATGGAGACATTTTGGTGATTAGACTAATACAATTAGGAGGAAGGATAAGAAGAGTGTCCACTAGGGGATGGTACAAAAGGCAATATCAGCCTCCACTCTCCAATTAGTTCCTATCTTCTTCCATCCCCCCTCTCCCCCACCTCCCTGCAATATAAATTCTTTGAAATATGGTAATGCTTTCAATGGCCCCGGATGTTTTTATTAGACATCAGGATCATATTTGGCCAATGTCACAGGACTCACAGCTCTTGACAAAGTATGATGTCATTTAGAAGTTCATGTTCTTGACATTGTTTTAGAGAGTCCTGTTAAAAAAGCCAAATATGGTTTTTTTTTTTTTTTTTTTTTTTTTTTTGCGGTACTCAGGCCTCTCACTGCTGTGGCCTCTCCCGTTGCGGAGCGCAGGCTCCGGACGCGCAGGCTCAGCGGCCATGGCTCACGGGCCCAGCCGCTCCGCGGCACGTGGGATCCTCCCGGGCTGGGGCACGAACCCGTGTCCCCTGCATCGGCAGGTGGACTCTCAACCACTGTGCCACCAGGGAAGCCCCACCAAATATGTTTTTATGGGCTCTCACGGCAGGGAAGCAGCCATGGTAATGCATAGCCGAATCAGCTGGAAGAGGATTAATTACGCAATAAGACAGAGGCAGGCAGTGCATTTCGGAGACGTTATTGCACGGCTCATAGAGTGTTGCCGAGGCATTCAGCCAAGAGCTGAGTGACTTCCACTGGCCAAGGCGGTTCAGCCATCCAAGACGTGTAATGTTCTCCCAGAAACACTATCCCCTGCCATCCATTTCCACTGCGAGAAATAAAAAGACCCTCTTATTAACTAGGTGTTATTAGGCATGGGCAAATTGACAGCCATTTCATTATTTCATAATTATGATTAATGGCTTTCCCGATGAAGTCATTGTCGGCTATCCCAAAGCCAACTGGTCCCTTTTGGGATGGTGTCACCAAGTCATGGTTAATGTTTTTAGAAGCATGGAATGCATAGAGTTTCACAAACCCTGAGGAGGGAGGGTGAGTCCTGATTACCTTTGGAGACACAGGTACCTGCACAGGAAGCAGACCTCTTCTTGAGGAAAGTAAACTCTGAAGAGGCCAAGAGGGGTAAGGGTGCATGAATGTGGTGATGGGAGAAGCAGAGGCAAGAAGAAACAGTGTAGTAACTGCCCTTCATCTTTTTTTTTTTGTAAATATATATTTATTTTATTTATTTATTTTTGGCTGTGTTTGGGTCTTCGTTGCTGTGCGTGGGCTTTCTCTGGTTGCAGCGAGCGGGGGCTACTCTTCATTGCGGTGCCCGGGCTTCTCATTGATCTGGCTTCTCTTTGTTGGGGAGCACAGGCTCTAGGCGCACGGGCTTTAGTAGTTGTGGCACGTGGGCTCAGTAGTTGTGGCTTGTGGGCTCTAGAGCACAGGCTCAGTAGTGGTGGCACATGGGCTTAGTTGCTCCACAGCATGTGGGATCTTCCCTGACCAGGGCTCGAACCTGTGTCCCCTGCATTGGCAGGCGGATTCTTAACCACTGCGACACCAGGGAAGTCCTGCCCTTCATCTTTAAACATACTTTGTTGTCTACTAAATGCATTCATACGAATTTTTCATTGGAGAGCCTTAATAATTATTCGAGTTCTTTGTTTTTCATACTAGGCATTCCAGAAATACAAAAAGCAATTGTTAGGTGACAGATAATATTATGGGCCGAATTGTGTCACACACAACACACCCCATTCATATGATGAAATCCTAACCCCTGGGACTTCAGAATGTGACTGTATTTGGAGATAGGGTCTTTTTAAAAAAATGTTTATTTGGAGTATAGTTGCTTTACAATGTTGTGTTAGTTTCTGCTGTACAGCAAAGTGAATCAGTTATACATATACACATATCCACTCTTTTAAAAATTTCCTTCACATTTAGATCACCACAGATCATTGAGTAAGGTTCCCTGTGCTAAACCGTAGGTTCTCATTAATTATCTATTTTATACATAGTAGTGTATATATGGCAATCAGAGATAGAGTCTTTAAAGATGTCATTAAGTTAAAATGAGGAAATTAGGGTGGGCCCTAATCCAGTATGATGGGTGTCCTTACAAGAAGAGGAAATTGGGACACAGACAGCTACAGAGGGAAGACCATGTGAAGATGCAGAGAGAAGACGGCTATTTCTAAGCCAAGAAGAGACTAATTTGCTGATACCTTGATCTTGGACTTCTAGCCTCCAGAACGGTGAGGAAATAAATTTCTGTTGTTTGAGCCACCCAGTCTGTAAGACTACTTTGTTACTGTAGTCCTAGCAAACTAATACAGATAGAAGTGAAATGTAACCCAAGGTAAAATGTGATCAGAACTAGAAGAAAGGGCAAATCAAATAGATAAAGTACAGTAAAAACTCTCTTTGGGGTGGGTGTACAGGCAATAGGTACCCAAATTTTAAATATTCATATCCCTTGACCTAGATAGTGCACATTTAGAAATTTATCCTAGAATTAGCTGCCTCAGGTCACTGGGGGTGGAAAGAGCCTTTCAGACAGAAGGAAGAGCATATCCAAAAGCTGTAGGCAGGCAAAACGTTGCATTTTAAGGCGTTCATATAAATCCAGTTTTGCGGGACTTCCCTGGTGCCGCAGCAGTTAAGAATCTGCCTGCCAGAGAAGCAGGCAAGATGGCGGAAGAGTAAGACGCGGAGATCAGCTTCCTCCTCACAGATACATCAGAAATACAGCTACACGTGGAACTGCTCCTATAGAACACCCACCGAACGCTGGCAGAAGACCTCAGACCTCACAAAAGGCAAGAAACTCCCC